>NC_057345.1:84320000-84622857 GCF_016509475.1 Prionailurus bengalensis | reverse complement strand
CTCAGAAACCATCATTAAGAGCAGCAAGGTAGACATACAGTCATTTCTATTCCAGCCATACCAAGAGGTGGCTATTATTTAGCACATGAATGTCTGGTTGAAGTTAAACTGACTGCTGTGGAGGACACTGGGAAAACACATAAACCCAAAGTATGCAAGAAGCCCTCAGGCAGAACACACATAACACAAACAAGTTAAGTTTTGGGGGAGTCAAAAGTTATGTGTGGATTTTTGACTGTGCAGGGCTGGCATGCCTAACCCCTGTTGTTGTTCAAGGCTCAAGTGTAATTCCATTCTAGAGAAACTTCCCCAAGAAACTAGTTTTATGCAAAAGGTGAATGCTTCAATATTATTTATAATAGTAAGCCATTTAAAACTATGTAAATGTCTAACAACAGATGGGTGATAAACTATGGTAGGTCTAAATGATTGAATTTATGACAGCCATAAAAATCAGAGTTTAGTACAAAAATGTCTTCTGTAATATCAGGTGGAAAAAACAAGATACATGATTTTACATTGTATTCTGACAAGTAAATAAGATTTTTCATTAAAAAGTGCAGGTAAATTATGCCAAATACTAATAGCAATTATAACTATATAGTATACATAAAACATTCTCCTTTTTTTTGCATTTTCTAAATTTTTCTATAAGAAATATGGATTGCTTTTTTCATGAGAAAAGTATTTTTTCCATGAAAAGTTTTAAACTTCCCAAATTGAAGAATAATTTCTTTGGTAAGAGCATGGATTGAATGATTTCTACGCTGAAGAGTTAGTTGCACAATGATATGTCAGTAGGTGAGTCATCACAGAGAAGGTTTTTCTTCTATTGGTTTCCAGGGCTGAGATGAGGAGGAACAACATATCTAGTTATTGGCAAAACAGCAGTCCCGTAAGAAACATTCCATTAAAGAGGTTTCCAAAGCGATTAAAATATTTATATGCAGAGATGTTTAGTCAACAATTTGTATCATGGAATAAAATA
Organism: Prionailurus bengalensis; assembly: GCF_016509475.1. Taxonomy (NCBI): domain Eukaryota; kingdom Metazoa; phylum Chordata; class Mammalia; order Carnivora; family Felidae; genus Prionailurus; species Prionailurus bengalensis. Next base: position 84,621,869 of record NC_057345.1, on the reverse strand, counting down.
ATAGTAATGTCAATGAAAAATACATACATATATATATATATGTATTTTTTTTTTAATTTTGCCACTGTGAAACTGTCCTTCGTCTTTTAAGGCAGCACACTCCAAGCTAGAGTGTTAACAAGGGTGGCGAGAGAGAGAAAGGTATGCATTCCTAAGTGTACTCATTTTTTTAAACAGCTTCATTGATGTAAAATTAACACACAACAAACACTGCATGTTTAACATGCATAATTTGATGAGTTTTGACATATGTACACACCCATACAAATATTAATACAATTAGGGTAATGAACATCTCCAACACCCACACAGGTTTCCTTGTACCTTTTAAAAATCCTGTCTCTGGCCTCTCCTGATTCCGCCCACACACTCTCTACCTGAATTAGTCTGTCACTACAGAATACAGATTAATCTGTCACTAGGGATTGGTTTGTATATCCTAGAATTTGACAGAAATAGAATCATATTGAGTACATACTCTATTTTTACTTGCTTCACTCATTCAGCAAAATTATTAGAAGATTAACTCATACTGTAGAATATCACTAGTTCATTCATTTTTATTGGTGAACAGTATTCCCTTATATAACTTTTGCATAGAATAGTAACATTGCCTACATGTGTAAAATCTAACCGTTTGCTTATCCATTCATCTGTTTTTGTGTATTTGATTTCTTCAGAGATTTTGACAATTAACCATAAAGCTTCTCTGAACAGCCCGGGACAAGTATTTTTATGGACACGGACTTTTAGTTCTCTTGAGTAAATATCTAGTCATGGAGTGGCTAGGTCATAGGGTTATGTGCGACTTTTTAAGAAACTGCTGAACTCTTTTCCAAAGTGGCTGCATTAAATGCTTTTATATTCTTTGTTTAAAATTATCATCAGCAGTCAATGAGAGACACCTGCCACATAGGATGCTCAGTCCTTTCAATTTTAGCCATTCTTCTAGTTGTGTGGTGGTATCTCATTGCTGTTTTAATTTTCATTTCTTTAATGATAGATGGAGTGGTGTATTGTTTCATTTGCATATTAGCCACAGTAGTATGTCTTTTTTTGTCTATTCAAATTTTTGCTCATTAAAAAAAAATGAGTTGGGGCGCCTGGGTGGCTCAGTCGGTTAAGTGTCCAACTGCGGCTCAGGTGATGATCTCGCAGTCTGTGAGCTCGAGCCCCACATCGGGCTCTGTGCTGACAGCTCGGAGCCTGGAGCCTGCTTTGGATTCTGTGTCTCCCTCGCTCTCTGGCCCTTCCTCCCTCTCTCTCTCTCTCTCTCTCTTTCTCTCTCAAAAAATAAACATTAAAAAATAAAAATAAATTAAAAAATGAGTTGTGTTTATTGAGTTTTAGGAGGTTTTTGCATATTCTGGATACAAGTTTTCCTATCCATGATTTTAAGAATTTTCTCTTCATTACTAGTTCTTAACCATTGGGTCATGATGTGACTTACAGTTGATTTCTTTATTTCTTAGGCTTGAGATTTATTGAGACTCTTGGATCTGTGGGTTCATAGATGTCATCGAATTTGAAAATCTGTTAGACTTTATTTCATCAATTTTTTTTCTGTCCTTGTCCCCTTTCTTTGGCCACTTTGACTACCAGTATATTAGCTAGCCACTTTTCAAGTCTCAGAATTTGTTGCTTCATAGCTCATGGATTTTCTGTTCATTTTTGAAAAAAAATTATCCTTCATCTGTGTGTTTCATTTCATAGTTTCTATCCCGAAATCTTCATGCTTACTAATTTTACATCTTCAATGTTGCATTTGTCATTAATCCCAACCAGTGTATTATTCATTTTGAACATTTTAATTTGCATTTACAGAAATGCAATTTTTGTCTGTTTTATATCTTCCATGTCTGTACTTAACATTTAAACATATAAAATAGAGCTATGATAACTATTTTAATATTTTTTTATTTGCTAATTCTAACATCTCTTTCAGCTGTGGTTCTCAATTGACTGATCTTTTCCCCTTCATCATGAGTTATATTTTTCTATTATTTTGCCTAGTTGATGATTTTTTTATTGCATACCAGGCATTATAAATTTACTTTGTTAAATACTGACATTTTTGTATTGTCCTATATATTTTTGAGCTTTGTTCTGAGCCGCAGCTAGTTTACTTGGATACTGTTTGAACTTGCTTTTAAGATTCGTTAAGCAAGACTAGAGAAGTGTTTAAAACTTATTATTTCCTATTCTTGATAAAGACACTCCACCTGATGCCCTGTGAATCATGGGGAAAGGGGCTATTTTCAGCTCTGTGTCACTGGCAAGCACTGTCACCTTTACTCCATTCAGGTGGTTCTTTCCCTGGCCTTGGAGTTTCCTCACACCACACACTCATCTGCAAGATGCTAAAGACATGAAGCGTCCTGCTCAGATCTCTGGAGTTCCCGTTCTGTGCAGCTCTCTCTTCTCCAGTACCTTGCAGAGGCAAATCCTAGAGTCTTTTTGTCCTCAAACTCTCAGCTCTGTCTCTTCAACTCAGAGAGTTGGTCAGACTCTGACTGGGTTCTGCCTCCATATTTTATGACATGAAAACTCTCTCACTCAAGACAGTAAGCTAGGGAAGTTATACGGTGCACATTATTTTCCCCCACCTTTCAGGAATCACTGTCTTATGTCACCTGAGGCTAGTGTCTTGATAACTCTTCCCTCACCTACTTTGTTCATTTGTTTATTTTTTCAGCTTTAGTGGAGAGTCTATTCTCAGTTACTCCACCACAGTTGGAGGTAAATATACCTAAGTATATTTATTCTAATCTAAACTGCAAAGACCAGCATTCTGACTAGTGAATAAGCAACTAAAATATCTATACAATTGTGGAAACTCAAATATTCCTCTGTGAAATAATTCATACAAAAAGAAAAAAAAAAGATGGCTTGATCAAAATTGTTGATGTCATTGAATAGACATTGCTTTCAGTAAATATTTTGTACTCTATCTTCTTAAAAGTTGCGTTTTAAGGGGTGCCTAGGTGGCTTAGTCAGTTGAGCTTCTGACTTCGGCTGAGGTCATGCCCATGAGTTCAAGCTCTACACCGGGCTCTGTGCTGACAGCTCAGAGACTAGAGCCTGCTTCGGATTCACTCTCTCTCTCTCTCTCTTTCTCTCTCTGCTCTTCCCCTGCTTGCGCTCTGTCTCTCTCTCTCTCACAAGTAAATAAATATTTTTTTAAAAAATTTTAATTGCTTTTTAAAACTAACATTATTCATATTATTCTTTAAAAATTTTTTTTAATGTTCATTTATTTTTGAGAGAGAGAGAGAGCAATCATGCGAGCATGAGTAGGGGAGGGGCAGAGAGAGGGGGAGACACAGAATCTGAAGCAGGCTCCAGGCTCTGAGCTGTCACCCCAGAGCCCAACACGGGGCTCGGACTTGTGAACCACAAGATCATGACCTGAGCCCAAGTCAGAGGCTTAACTGACTGAGCCATCCAGGGGCCTCTCATATTATTCTTAACTAGCTACAGTTGTTAAAGTGCCATGTGTCAATTTTATTTTTCACTGCCATCTTAAAGCTTTTCTCAGTAGATTATAGAGATAAATCTAGAAATTATTCATTTTGCAGTTCTAGAAATTCAGGATATTTCCATGTAAATTTAATTTTAGAAGAATATAATAACATAATAAAACAATAGGAATATTTTACAATAAGGAAAACATAATTTTTGTGTGGATAAAATATCCAAATATGGAACTTCGTATCAATCACTTAGACTGTACCTACAGGTAAAATCACTTTAATTGCTTTGTTTGAGTTGATTGCTTGGTTGTTTCAAACTCCTTGGCAATTCAGTTAAATTGGTTGGACTGTTATATAAGATGAAACTGACAGGTTGTTTCCCTTAACTGACTCACCATCAATCAAAAATGGTTGAACTGGTTGTATATGGAGACATAAGACAATCTGGGAATAGCAGTCTTACATTGGATGCTATGTATGGGTTCTGGACAGTACCAAGAAAACATATTTGAATTATTTCTTTTCTTGCAATATTTTTATCAAAGGCTCTGAAGTTAAAACAATATTAAAGCTCTTAGATATAAGATGTCTTTGTTGAGGAAAAAATAGTAGTGATTACGAATAGTTTATAGCATGCATTGTTTACACCATAGAACAATGTGAGGAAATAATAAATAGAACTTAGAATAACCCCCTGTTTGTATCATAGAACACGCATATTAACTAAGTTAAATATACACTACTAAGAAACTGGCCTAATATTTACCCAATGACCCCTGGTAAAGCTGACATAGAAACCTCAAAGGCATTCAAGAAACAGATTAGTACATTTATGCTGGATTTACAGAGAATATCATGGCACTTCTTGCCATTAAATGTCAGGAAGCATTATGGGAACAATAGCCCTTGCTTAAAACTTCTTCCTAATAGTAAGGTTTTTGGGGTTTCTGCTTAGAATGTTATTTTGTGGATTAAGAATCTTCGGCAAAGATTAACATGGAAGAACAGCACAGTTTCTTTGAAATCTTGTATTTCAAAGTGGCTTTGACAGTAGCATATCCACTATTCTAGTTCCCTCCTGAGTCAGTATGTTTTCATTAAGAAAGAACCAATATAGGCTGAACTGAATTTAGAAAGGAAGTAACATGGTGTAAGATGGAAATTGGAGTCAAGGTAAGGAAATCTACAATCTGAATGCAATGTCTCATAGACCCTCATCATTTTAGAGGCAGAAGATACTTTTAGTCAGCTAATACATTCCTTCATTTTGCAGACAGTCTAGGAAATGAAGTGACTTCACATAGAGACAGGATAAAGGCCCATCCAAGCAGGTCTAGTTTTGGTTAGTTCTCAACATCTTACCTGGTAAATCACCACAATTGTTGACAGGGGTATTTCCTCCTCTCTGCCACTCAGCAGAGTTTCTAAAGGTGAGAGACACTTGCTGTGGCCACAGTCGTGGCTCTTCCTCCCTCTATGTGGTGGGGTTGATACCCTCTCACTTTTCCAAGGGACTTTGCTGGAGAACTCCACTGTTCCCAGCACCACAGAACTAATGCTTCAGGGAAATGTAAAGTGGTTTCTGCTTATTAAAAATAAGCAAAATCCTGGAGTTCTTAAATAGGGAAGACAGTTTAGGGTAGTAGTTAAGAGCACAGACCTTTGATGTGAATCACACTGATGGTCACGTGAGATCATATAAGCTGTTTGCTTTCTCCAGGCCTCGGTTTCTTATCTGAAAAAAACGTAATAATTGTTTTGGTCTCATAATATCAAGTAAAGACTAATCACATGTAAAGTGTTTGACGTAGTATCTATCAAAAAATATTCATTGTTACTATATAATCAAACAGGATTGTCCATCCTTATGTTTCTTTTCCTGGAAGAGCACTGTGATCTCAATATTCATAACGGGGAAAAATGATACTTTTATAGCTTACACCTTTATTGAGGCAACCCATGCTTTCATGTATCATATATGAAGTATTAAAAACACCTCATCTCAGAATCAATACCAAAGTGTTACCCAAGTTCTCATTCAGATTCATCTGGGGCCACAGGTGTCTCAAAGGACCATGGTCTTAGAAATAAAGCAACAACGGAGCTTCAAAGCCAGTGTGCTGGGGAGGGCACTCACTCAAAAGTATTTGGAATTGGTGAGATAGCTTTTTCCACCTCTTCAACCCCCACCCCCACCCCTTACACTCTTTTATTCCTTTCAGGCAAGCTGAATTCAAAGGACTGGGATCCATGTGTCCAGCTGCTAACAGCTCTTGAAAGCTTGATGTAACTGTTACATCAGGGGGAATGAAGTAGTGAAGAGGAAAGTTTGAGAATCCCTGAATCAATTCAATGTCGAGTCTCTCTTTGCTCCTTGTACTAGAACCAGAGAAATGTATGTTGAAATAGTATATAAATAAATCATTTCCCTCTTATTTGTTTTAAAAGATCTTTTGATGAATGAATTATTAAGCTGATGAATGAAGGTAAGGAAAGGGGAACAAATCTATTCTTCTCTGTAAGTTTTGTTTGGGCATGCTGCAAAGTGAGTGGCTCTCAGCCTTCAGAGAGAGTGTTCTTCCCACACAGTGTGCCTCTCTTTTACTGCTGTGCCACATGTGACACAAGACACAATGAGCCTTTCAGTTGGGTTTTGCATTTTTCTGATCTTCTAACAACTGGGTGTCAGATATCTCAATGTATAACCACCCACTCACAACAAGATTATACATTAGATTCTTCGTTATCTAATTTTATGAAAGACTTCTGAAAGCTAAAAGTAGAATAAATTAACTTTGCCAAATCTGTGATAAAGTTTCTTTCTCTTATTGTTAATAGTATTTCCATGACTGTATAGTTAATCCCCATCCAGGGTAAGATGCTTACATAATCCTAAAAGGAGGACCCTGAAAGTTACATGCCATACATTTTATTTGGGGAGCTATGTAGCCATATTTGTTATAGACTAAATATTATAATAGTATCTAACAGCAAACTGTTAAATAGCTATTAGAGTAAATCTTTCCTAATGTCATGTAAACATAAATCAAGAATGCAAAATCAAATATAACACTGTTATTTACATCTGTCACATTTAATGATCTTTTACCTAAATTTTCCTCCACGTGGTAGTTTAGTGTTAACATTCCTGTGTTCATACATTGTAGAGATGTGTAATCTGGTGACTGCTTGTGAGCAGAGATGATGTTTCTCTTTTTTGCCATTAACATCACAAATAGATATTCAAAAGACACTTGTTTATTTCCAAATGAAACAGTACATAAATCAGAAACTGTGGAACATAGATATTAATGTATATTTTAAATAAAATAGTAGCTACAATGTTTGGAGTCATCTTGATGTTCCAGGCTGCTTTATGTACTTTTTATCTTTGCAAAGTCATAAACACATGACATGTGCTTTCATGATGATTGTGAGGGTAAGAATCTTGATTTCAGGCTTCTCACTTCCAGAATTGTAAGAAAATAAAATTCTATTTTTTTTAAATTTTTTTAATCTTTAGTTATTTTTGAGAGAGAGAGAGACAGCGTGTGAGCAGGGGAGGAGCAGAGAAAGAGGGAGACACAGAATCTGAAGCAGGCTCCAGGCTCTGAGCTGTCCGCACAGAGCCCGATGCAGGGCTCGAACTCACAAACTGTGAGATCATGCCCTGAGCCGAAGTTGGACACTCAACTGACTGAGCCACCCTGGCGCCCCAAATTCTATTGTTTAGTACACTACCCAGTCTTTGGTATTTTGTTATTGTAGCCCTAGCAAACGAATACACTATTCTTACAGAAAAAAACAAACACAAAACGCTGACACTCAGAAAAGTTAATAGATATGTCTAAATCAATTAATAAATGATTGATTCAAATCCATGTCTTAACCTCAGAGTCCTCACTCTTAACCATTAAAACAGAGCATTTGGTTCTCTTATCTGCATAACTAGATGGTAAGGACTCCTGAGGCTTTGATTGTATTCAGCCCACTAGGTGATCAATACTTAATAATTGGTGATAAATTTGTTGATCAATCTCTTTAGGATTATCAAGGAAATTAATGTCTAGTTGTACCAGGCTGTAGAGGGAAAATATTGCTGTAAGTTCAAAGAGAAAAAAAAAAGAGTATGGGCATTTATTTCTTAAGTGATGTTAGTATGGAGAACATTCTTGAGAATTTTTTTTTTTTAATAAGGAAAGTTTTGAACATTTCCTGTGACTTAGTAGCCCAAGCTGCCCATGTGCTGAGACTAAGTTTCCCTGACAGACAACAATGTAAAAAATGAGGATAGATAGATATATAGATAGATAGATGATTCCAACCTTACAAAGGAAGGAAATCCTGCCATTTATGACAACATGAATGAACCTGGCATAGAAAGACAAATACTGCATGGTATCACTTATATGTGGAATCTAAAAAAAAAAAGCAAAACTTACAGAAATAGGAGAAAAGTGGTTGCCAGGGGACATGGGGGACATAGGGAGCGGTCGGTAAAAGAGTACAAACCTTCAGTTCTAAGATGGATAAGGTCTGAGAATATAACGTATAAGTGGTAGCTAGTTGATAACATTGTATTGTATACTTGAAATTTGCTAAGAGAGAACTTACACTTCCTCACCAAAAGAAATAGGAGTAACTATGTGAGGTGATGGATGGGTTAGTTAGCTCAAAGAAGGAACTTCCACAATGTATACATACATCAAGCCATCACGCTGTGCACTTCAAATATCTTACAATTTTGTCAACCATACCTCAATGAATATTTTTAAATTAAACCTAGCTATAAACTGCCATGGAGGATGGAAAGAAGAATGACTCAGAGATAATACATTAATCAAAGATTGGGTAATATTAAGGTCACTCTGTGTCAGCACAGAGCCTGTTGTGGGGCTCAATCTCACCATGAGATCATGACATGAACTGAAATCAAGAGTTGGGCGCTCAACTGACTGAGCCACCCAGGCACCCTAACAAAAAATGTATTTAAAATATCTAGGATTAAGCACTTTATCAAAACCATTTTAATGGTAAAGGTTAACTAAAGTTAGCAATATTAAAAATTTCCCAAACCCTTCTGTAGAACAAGGTGCCTCTACGTGAAAGAGTAAAAGTAGTAACTGCCACTGAATAAGTTTAGGTAAAATCTGTCTACACTTCCCAGAAGCCGAAAAGCGAAGAAAGACTGTATGAAAACAACATAGACAGTGGCTAAGTATGTCACCTAGAAGAGAAAACCTTCTGTGATAAGCATAGTCAGCAGGCAGCCTCCAGATGCCATGTAATGGGAGCCACTGTGATGTCCACAAGGACATCATGCTTTCCCCAGGCTGCTCACAGCCAATGGCTGAGCCTGGCAGAGGGAATAGAGCCAGGCCATTTCTGCTAACGCAAGACTCTTAATAGTCATCTTTTCTGTGGGGCTCGCTCCTGGCCTGGGACTTTCTCATGGCCATGCTACATCCCGAGGCCCTTCCAACCTAGACCAGTTTCCTTTCCTTTCCTTTCACCTCCCCTTTCTCAGGTTCAGATCCGCATTGCAGGCTGAAGTCCTTCCTTTCTCTGCTCCTCTTCCCTCTCTTATAGGTACATCCCACCTGAATCTTAGATGTTTCTAATTTTGTCTTGGAGTGTGCCTCCTTATCTGATACTAATATTAGGGTATGAAATCCTATCTGGTTTTTTGCTTTCGAAAAATTGAGAAGGATCTAATCAAATGGTCCAGAAACTCAGGCAAATTGTTGTATAACAAAATTCTTACAGGGATTGGTTCCAGGTGCCCATACATTCCAATTTGGAGAAATAAGACACAAGGAAGTTTACTGCTTATTCTGGAAAAAGACTTTTCCTATTCTTAAAAACAGGTAACCATGGGAAGACAGTTTCTAGTTTCCTCTGGATATTGTGTATGTGAATATGAACCAAAGTCATCATTTTCATTCTGTGAGATAAGCAGGCAGAAGACAGGCCAACAAGCCAAGTGCTCAGGAGCGAGGGTCTGCAGAGAGGCAAAGGTGGGGAGACCTGATTAAGCTGGTCCTAAAGCACCCTCTCCTTCTGGACTTCCTAGTTAAGTGAGGATACATCTCCTCCTCATTTAAACCCAGTAGAGTCGGTTTCCTACTTATTACAGCCAAATGGATCCTACGTCTTTGTCCATGTTAGCTTTCCATTCCTCTCCATGTGTCAGAACCTGTCCTGCATCCAACTTGGGCCAGTTCTCTCCTGCATGGAGTGCATCCACTCCTTCACACCTTGGCAGCTCTCCTGGAATTGGCATGCAGTTTTTCCTCTGCAGGAAGACTCCAGCTTCTCATACTTCCTCTGTGGAATGGGACTAATTTTGATGTGGGTATCAGCCTAAATCAAGATCAACATGGTGATTGCTGGATTTTCTGCTACAGAGTTCACCTCCCCAGCTACATCTCTGTCTCCAGCCTCTATAATCCCCATCTGCCAATGCTGACACTGATGTACACATTATTTGAGATTTACTCATTACTTATATATGGCACCTGTCTCCTCGTTAGACTTTTACCTCACTGAGGGCAGGTTATGTTTATTTTATTGACCGTTATTGCTTACAACAGCACAGATGAGGGTGTCTGGCACCTATTAGTGGTGGAATATTTATGGAATTAGTGAATTACTGAATAAATGGATGCATAGATGATGATATCTGAGTGCAATGTTTCAAAAGATTTTAGAACCTCAGATTGTTCAAATAAACCACTTAAAGCAATAATAATTTAATTTTAACATCAGTAATCATAATACTTCAAGTAGGAAGAGAACATCTTTTATGCATAATTATCAAATGCCTCATTTAACCAGCTCTGATCAGCTATTTAAATTGCATGTTCTGGGGTGATTTCTCTTAAAATGAGAAAGCATTGTTCTTCTAATATTACCAAAAGATTACCTTAACTGTCATGTTTTAGAAAGAAATACAAACAATCTCTTCAATCTTCACGACTTACATTAAGAGAAATATAAATAGGAACTGTGGAAGTTCCATTTTTTTCCTCTTGAACATATGCAGTTACAGCCTTAAAGAACTACACATGCTGGGGTGCTTGGGTGGCTCAGTCATTTGAGCAGTGGGCTTCAACTCAGGTCATGGTCTCATGGTTTGTGAGTTCAAGCCCCGAATCCAGCTCACTGCTGTCAGCCCAGAGCCTGCTTTGGATCCTCTGTCCCCCTCTCTCTCTGCTCCTCCCAAGCTCAAAAATAAATAAAACATCAAAAAAAAAAGTAGAAAGAAAAAAGAAAAAATTACGCATGCTAAAGTGGTGGCAAGACCACTGTAGCTGTCCCACTTTAAAGGATCTCATTGCTCAATAACCTTATGAACATAAACATATTTTCAAACCTGGGAGAATTGTAATACATGAAAAAAGGGAGGAAGATAAGCAATAACACGCATGCAGTTGGCTTCCTGCTCCAATGATTTTAAATTCATATGTATTTCCACTAATTTACTATACATGTTCTCACACCACATGAGCATACACACACACACACACACACGTACATTAATATGAACTTAAATATGTATCTATATCTATTTATATTCATACATATGCATCATGTTCTGAATCTTTCCTACTGTAATATACCTTAGTCACTAAGGCATTAGTATGCCTTATCTCAGGATATCCCAAATTCATGGATGGGCTGTAAGTTTCAGGTATTTGGGGGTAACAAGAGGAAGCTGATGTAAAATTTAATACTTTTTTTTTTAAAGAAAGTAGTCAAAGTCAGCTGTGTATAATTTATTCTTGTACTTCCCAGCAATGTAGATCTTGGCAGATTAATTTCCCCTTTCCACAGATGGGAAATTGGGGCCTAGAATACTTAACTAACAAGCTCAGAATTTTAAATGCTAAAATGCCTTTTTTTTCTTTTTTACAGTATGCTCAGAATTTAATTCTACCTCTAACAATCTGAGAGTTTATCTAAAGCCATTATTAAACACAGAAAAACATTATTTCTACATTTGTAAGCTAGATGTCAGAATTGGGTTGCCAGAAAGAATGTGTTTCCAGGTAACTTTTATTTCTCTCTGAATTTAGGTTGCTCATGGATCACGTTGCTATAACCCTACATATGTCTGGTTAAAAAACAAAAAGCTAGAAATTAGGAACGTTTTCTTGATTAGTATAATACTTGTGGGTTTGTCAGTGCCTAATAGTTGCATGTTTCTATTTTAGATTATGTAGCAGTCAAATTGATTTTCCTATTTAGGAAGAGGCCTGTGCTGTAAGATCGATCCTAAGATCCTTTTATTTTTTTTATGCTTAACCTGCAGCCTGAATATATACAGACCTTTCTTTGCATACAAAATTTTATGCAGCAACATATTAATTAGGCATTATTATTAGTCTTTCTATAGAACAGGTAAAGGAAATTAAGTAATTTTCCTAAGGTCACACAACTACAAGTGATAGAGCCAGACCAAAGAGTGACTATAAGGTTCAAGTAAACAGAGGATTTTATATACATCATGTAAGATATTCTCACAGTGTGCACCTTCCCAATAATGATATAACCTTGAGAATTCACAATGCAGTCTTTGGACTGGAAGCATTAACATCCCCTGGGAGCTTATTAGAAATGCAGAACCCCAGACCCCATTCAGACCCACTGAATCAGAATCTGCGTGTTAACAAGATCCCCAGGTGATTCTAATGCACATTAAAGTTTGAGAAGCAGTGGTGTAGGACACAAGGACATTGAGAGGAGACCTGGGTTATCCTTGCTTCATTATTTCCCAACTTGGTCGTAATGGATAAATTAATTTTTCTAAGATCCAGTCTGCTCTTAAACAATGGAGATCATAGTACTTCTGAATTTGAAATGGTAAAAAGTTTTAATGAGAAAATGAAAGAAATGATAACCAAGCTTGGCTGACACATATAAGGGACTTAATAACTGATATATATTATTAACTATCTCTTAAAAGTGCACTTAATTTATGCTTCTGATAGGTTTAGAATACCTGAAAAGATTACATCTCTTCTTTTAAAATAATTAATCATATAGTGGGGCAGTAATATTGGAATACCTACTAAAATATCTCCTTCCATCTTACAGTATTTAGCCTTTTCTCAGCACCATTTAGACTTAGGCACCAATGGCCACAAGAATGAGATCATATGGTTGGTTAGCAGAGAAAACTGAGCACACAAGGTTAGGGCCTGACGGGCTTAAGGCAGAAACAACAGACTTACAGGAATAGAATCAGATTGATCAAGCAGGGTGGAGTAGAGCAAAATTCTAGGCTTTTGGATTTCCCCAACTAGTGCAATTTTTTACAAAATAAGAAAAAATAATGGTGTTCTCCAGAGAAATGGAACCAATATGGGGTGTGTGTGTGTGTGTGTGTGTGTGGTGTGTGTGTGTGTGTATTGAGAGAGAAAAGAGAGAGAGTTATTATAAGGAACTGGCTCATACATTATGGAAGCTGACAAGTCCCAAGATCTGCAGTTGGCAAGCTGGAGACCCAGGAAGACCCAATGTTTCAGTTTAGTAGAAAGGCATGAGAAAAAGCCAATATCCCAGTCTGAAGGCAGTCAGGCAGCGGGAGTTCTTCTCTTAGATTTGTTGTTCCATCTAGGCCGTCAACTGATTGGATGAGGCCCAACTTACTTTAAGGAGGGCCATCTGGTTAACTCAGCCCATGGATTTACATGTTAATCTCATCAAAAACACTTTCATGCAAGCACCTAAAATAATGTTTGACCAACTACCTGGACACCCTATGGTCAGTCCAATTGACAAATAAATGATTACAGAGAGTTAACTTTTTATTTTATAAAATGAAGGACATTAAAATTATCAATACCTCATAAAAGAAGAGGCAAATTTATGACTTTAACAAAGACGCAATTTCTAAACAACTCATAAATTGAATTAAGTTTGGCTATGTGAAAACTATAGTACATTGTTCTTAATTTTCTGATTTTAATATGAACCAAAGAAAACTCTGCCAGAATGAAATGAGTCAGAAAATTGTGGCCTGGAGACTTCTGAGAGAGAACATGCAAGGGAGTAAAAGGGGAATCTTCCAGGCATGATGTGACAAAGATCTGATTTTCTGTTAGTGAGAGTATGGAAGGAGTGGTGAAATTGTTACCCTAAAAATAAAAATACCAGTATTTTACCAGCAAAAAACAGACAAACAAAAAAGGATTTATTCAGGAATAGCAGAGAATTACAATCTAGGACAAGCAAGCTATAGCAAAACCATAGGAAAGTCTGGAGAATAAAGGAGAGGAATACTATTTTATAGAGGAAAAGGGAGAAGTTGGAAAGGCTGTTATAAAAAAAAAGGGCACTGAAGTAAACTGGGAATTGAAAGGATAGTGGCTTTTCATTGGCTGAGTTGTAACGATCTCTCATTGGCTGGGCTGTTGCCAGGTGAAGAAAAACCTCTCTTCCTCTGGCTGGAACAGTACAGTAGTAGCTAAAGCACAATGTATTTGCAAGGTAAGTCACTTCTTGTTGGGTCTGCAATTGATGACAGGTTGTAGGACATGAAAGCTACCCCTTCTGGCCTCCAGATTTCATCTTAAATGAGGTTTCCTTTTATTAATTTTTATAAAATTCAGAGGACAACCAAGAGTCCCTATGCTCCTCTGAACTTTGCTTTTCTCATGTGAGAAAGGTTGATTGAGATATTATTAAGATCTCATCAAATGTCATGATTCTAGATGAAGAAACTAAGTACATCTGTGAGATGACAAAAATGAAACAACTTGTCAAAAACTTATGCTTAGGGACCTAATGAATGATGGTGCTATGGACAAGAAATTTTGAAGTCATACTATACCTACCAGGTGGCTCTAGTCATTATGCAGTAGTAAGAAATCCATAATTTGTTCCTTTTATTTTCAGAAAAGAAAGAAAATAGGGCTTAATCTTATTTTTAAAAAGCAAAAGAAAATAGGGGTGCCTGGGTGGCTCAGTTGGTTAAGCATCTGACTTCAGCTCAGGTCATGATCTTGTGGTTTGTGATTTCAAGCCCTGAGTTGGGATCTGTGCTGACAGCTTGGAGCCCGGAGCCTGCTTCAGATTCTGTGTCTCCTTCTCTCTCTGTCCCTCCACCACTCCTGCCTTGTCTCCCTCTCTCTCAAAAATAAATGAAAAAAAAATTTTTAAATGTTAAAAAAAGCAAAATAAAATAAAACAGCAAATTATGTCCTTTGCAAAGTATCTGTAGAGAATGAAATATATGGGCATGATACTACTGCTTTAGCTGTGAAAGTGCTTTTTAGGTCTTGTATGTTTGTGCAAGTTTCATTTGAGATATAATGAAAACATCAGTTGCTTTTCAAATGGACAATCATCCATTATCTGTCACAGGTTGCCAGAATAAAGTGGTAAACTGCTAAAGCGGGGGGGTGGGGAATATAACATGGTAGAGGAGTCCACGAACAGATTGATTCATTACAAGATCAATTATAAACATAGTCACTTACATTTAAATTACAGGTGCTTAACTGCCATTTTTTTTAGGTGCTAACCTGGTTTAAAAGATCTGGTTATCTCCATACAACAGATTCATTTCGTTATTCTTAAATTTCAAATCTATATGAAACAGTGAGAATACTGAATTGATCTTTAGTAACAGTCCCTCCATACTCCATTCATGTAAGATGATCGTGTATTTGAACATATTTGTAAAAGAAAGCATCATACCTTTGTTACTCAATATATTCTTCACATCAGTGTACTTTGATGAGTCTCAATGCTTTATTTCAACATATGAATATACTTTATACACTGGGCTCAATCAAACCTAATCTAAAGGTTGTAATTTCAATACAGATGAGTGCACTAATGACTCAATTTCACAATCTTGTGCTATTTCTTAGCCAATAAAATTATGATTAACCTCCTATGTAATTATATGTCCTGGACTAATGGTTTATTTACACTTGTAATCTCTAATTCATGTTCTTTGAAGAGCTATTTTTACTTCAGTCCTTTCTCGTTGAAAAATTTTAGGCATAAGAACAGAATATTGTTAATTATATAAATGTATAGAACTTGAACAATTTCAAGTGAATAAAATTGTATCTCCATTTTAAAATGAGAGTGTGGACAAAATGTTTTATCTTCCCCATATTCTTCTTTCTTCTGCATAAAGTAGCCCTTTTCTTTTGGCATGTGAACATCTAACATGTGGTCTGAGTGAAAGTTGCCATCTTCCTTTGGTCTTAACCCCTGCCTGCTGTGATTTGTCTAACAGTGAGAACCTGACCGAGGCAGTGTTGGTAATAGTATTTCGGGTCCTAACCACATACTGGCCTGGGGCAGGGCTGAGGTGGGATAGGGAGGCATTGGCTGTAACCCAAACCAAGCCTTCCCTAGGGACTTTCACCTAAATTAAAACTGGAAGGGAAGAGCTCTTTCTTTCCTAGTACATAGTTGGGAACTTGTGATCTAGGAGCTACTAGTAGACATTAATCCAGCCCAGGATTTCTCCTCAGCGGTCTTGACATTGGGGGTCAGATAACTTCTTGTTGTAGAGGCTGTCCTAGGATGTTTGGCAGGATCCCTGACTTTTACCAACTAGATGCCAGTAGGACCCTCCTCCCATAGTGTGGTATGAAAAAATACCTTCAGATATTATATTATTTATTATATATATTATATTATATTATATTATATTATATTATATTATATTATATTATACCGTGTTATTAGACTCTGCTAAATATCTCCCAGTTGAGAACCAGAGAATGAACCTCCTATAAAGTAGCAACAGGAGAAAAAAGAGGTCAACACTTTCAAGAGAAATAGGAAATACAGACAGAAAGAGAAATATACCTGTTCAGAACCAATTATACCCAAATATACACTTATCCTTTTTGGTTATATTAGTGCATCAATTCCTTGTGATCTAAAGTAGTTTGATTTCTCAACTGAGATGATAAAAATCCTGAAACAGTAACAGGAAAAGACAAGTGGAGGAACAGAGCTAAAGCACAATAAAAAAATCAACCCATAATAGGGCTTAATCAAGGCATAGATTCAACTGTTGAGTTTTGAAAAAAGTACAATAACTTACAAACCTATTTAAAGCAAAGACAAGATAAAGAAATTGATTATGAAATAGATGGTCAACAACAGCATACATGGACTTATCTTTATTTAAGAGCCTCTTATCTTCAAGGTAGTCTTCAAAAAAAAAAAAGAAAAAGAAAAAGAAAAAGAAAAAGAAAAAGAAAAAGAAAAAGAAAAAGAAAAAGAAAAACAAAAAGAAAAACAAAAAGAAAAAGAAAAAGAAAAAGAAAAAGAAAACAAGCCCAGACTTATATTTGTATCTTCTAGGGACTATAAACATGTCCAGTGATGATTTCCAATTTAAAGTGTGTCCGTGTGTGTGTTTGTAGTTCTCTAAAAATGGAGCATATATGTTTCCTAGTCAATCAACTGCTGGTAATACAACAACAAAAGCACACACTGGACCACACAAGTAACATCCCCAAATCAGATCTTACACCTGTGCCCACTGACTCCAAAGCTCACATGAGTCATCCTCCATGATGATGAATTTCATCCAAGTACAGCCTCATTTCTCATGAACACAGGAAATAAGTTTCTTTCTCCCTAGGATTTCAAGTCAAAACTACAGAGAAATTCAGCATTGATGCTTCTGCTTTGAATAACCAGTTCAGGTAAGAAAGACTTTTAATTTCCCTCTAGGAAACTGGAATGCAAGGGGGGAGGGGTGGAATCCTCAGAATAAAAAGTAGTAATACCTGGCTACAAGCAATATTACAAGATGGACTTAAACTATTCAAAACATACTAAGTCTATTACCAGGTCTATATAACAGCTACTGGCACATCGACTTAAAATCCTTCTTTGTCTTTTTTGAAAGGCTATATGGCTCAGAGAAAATTAACTGAAAACAGGGAATCTGTTTTGGGAAGCAGTTATTGAAAGAAGGCATGTGTTGAATGAAACGTACATGTAAACTTCAGGGTAGATCTTTCTTCCAAGTAAGAATCAAATGAGTCATTTTGTTGTTGTTAAGGAGTTTTTTATGATGAGGTATGCAGGAGTCAGATTTCCATATTAATAACAACCACCACCACAGCACACATCACAACAATCAGTTCAAAAGCTGCACCAGGAGATCCACTTTTAGGACAACAACATAAGGAGTTCCAGGGACTCATTCCCCAGTGGTGAAAATTATGATGGTCCCTTCAGCAAACAGTGTTGGACAACTGGAGAGCCTCATGTAAAAGAATGAAACTGGGTCTTTCCATCACATCATATGCAAAAATTAACTCAACATGGATCAAAGACCTAAATCTAAAAGTTAAAACTCTTAGAAGAAAACACAGGGGTGAATCTAAATAACCTCAGATTTGAGAATGGATTGCTAAAAATGTCATCAAAAGCATAAGCAACAAAGGAAAAAAAAAACATAAACAATGAACTTCATCAAAATTAAAAACTTCTATGCATCAAAGTGCATTATCTGAGAAGGAATTTTTTTAAATATGAAATTTATTGTCAAATTGGTTTCCATACAACAGCCAGTGCTCATCCCAACAGGTGCCCTCCTCAATACCCATCACCTCCCCCCTCCCCTGCCTCCCACCCCCCATCAACCCTCAGTTTGTTTTCAGTTTTCAAGAGTCTCTTATGTTTTGGCTCCCTCTCTCTCTAACCTTTTTTTTTTTTCCAGAAGGAATTTTTATCTAGAATATATAAATAATTCCTACAACTCAACCATAAAAAGACAACCTCACTTTAAAAATTGACAACAGATCTGAAAAGACTTTTGTCCAAAGAATATATACAAATGGCCAAGAAGCACATGAAAAGATGCAATAAGAAAAAATCAAAAGTATGAGATACCACTTCACCCAGTAGGGTGGGTATAATACAACAAAAACAAACAAACAAAAACAGAAAATAACAAACATTCATGAGGATGTGCAGAAATCAGAATCCTCATACACTGCTGGTTGAAATGTAAAACAGTGTAGCCACTTTGGAAAACAATCTGGCAACTCCCGATATGGTTAAATATAGCTGTGATACGACCCAGCAATTCCACTCCTATGTATAGGCCCAAGAGAAATGAAAATATATGTTCTCACAAAATGAATAAACCATTTTTATAGCATCACAATTCATAATAGACAAAATTGAAAATAACCTAAATGTCTTTCAACGAAAGAATAAACAAATATAATGGATAAGCAAAATGTATGGTATATCCATAAAATGGAGTATTTCTTGCCACTTTTTAAAAAAGAATAAAGTACTGAGAAATGCTACAATACTTGTAGAACACATGTTAAATGAAAGAAGCCAGTCAAAAAAGATCATGTATTATAGGATTCCATTGATTCATAATGGGAACAGGCATACCAGTGGTTCCTGAGGCCTGGGGATATGGGAGGTGGTGAAGGTTAGAAAGCGATGATAGCCAAAAGGTATGGGGTTTCTTTTTGAGGTGATGAAAAACTAGAAGCAATATAACTGTAATACAGTTTAAATAACTGTAAACAAGAAAATGTCTGCATAAATTACTACATATTCATAACATGATAGGTTGTAGGGCCATTTGTGCAATGTTTTAGAGTTATTCTTGACTTTCAACATTTCCATAAGATAACTGTAGAATGACCAAATGAGACGCAAAGTAGCATGTATAATAGGACCTCATTTTTATAAAAACAAATTTTAAAACTATGTGTGGGAGTGATTGTGTGTGTAAGTCTTTACCAAATACTATGAGCATAGAAAAACGGAAGGAAGGATATATACTAGTTAACAGGACTTACCTGTGGGTATGCATGGTGTGTCTGGGGGACGGCCGTTGCGTGGATAGAAAAGAAAAGAGGGAGGAAAGACATGCAAAACTAAAGAGGAAAAAGAAAGGCACTAAAAATAAAGCATTTTTTATGTGATTCCCACTTAAATAATTAATGACCTTATTGGCTACCAATTCTCTGGCAGGTGTTCTTTCTCTCCCCAGTTTTACTGAGATACAATTGACATCTAATATTTATGAGTTTAAGGTGTATAACATAATGATTTGGTATATGTATTTACTGCAAAATGATTACCACAATAAGATTAGTTAACATCTATCACACAAACACAATTACAACTTTTTTTCCTTTGTGATGAGAACTTTCAAGATCTATTCTCTTAATTTACCAAAACACAATACAGTATTGTTAACATATAGTTATCATGTTGTACATTGTATCCCCAGGACTTATTTTATAACTAGAAGTTTGTACCTTTCAGCCACCTCCACCTAATACCCCCACCCTACTTACCTCTGGTAGGTGTTCTAAGCTTACTGTATCATTTTAACAACCTGTGAGTTACAGATTATTATTTCCATTATCTCTAGATGGCGAAAACCCGGTTTGGAGTAGTAAAATAGCTTGCAAAACAATATGGTTGGGGCCATACTGATAAACAGGAAGGGTTCTCACCCGAAGTCAGACCTCAAGGCTAGTAATGCCACAAACACACCAAGATGGTAGGAAAAGGTTCACTACTTACAGAATGGGGCTTTCTGGGGAGAGCAGGGCAGGCCTCTCGGGCGGCTCTGAAAATGGTTTGAGACAGCTAGAGAAGGAGAATGGCTTGGGGTTCTTGGGGTGGTTGAGGGTGTGGGTTCTTGCAGGGAGGAGGTATATGGCAGTGCCAAAGCAGGGAAACACTGGTGCTTTCTTAGCAGGCTGCCCAGATGTGGGAAGACAGGGAAAAGGGAAAGTTTGCTTAAAAGCTACCAGTGTTCAAACGTCAAAAAAATGGGAGCCAGATTCTTTATTACAAATGGTTTAATAATTATGCATGCCAGTATTTACAAAAAACGTTTAGCTTTATATCTGCATTTGTGTATCTCTTGTTTTGATTAAAATAATTTAAATGTCTAGGTTCTTTTTGTGACACAGATTTAAGTGCTAATATCCAAATGATACTAATTCCTCAAGGTTCGGTCTTGAAAAATATCTATTTCAAAAAATTAGCAAATATTAAATAACGTTCAGTTTCTAAATATATCCATAAAATAAATACAAAATCACTTTGTATGGTCAATCTTACTAGATTACTAGATTGTATAGGATTACTAACTAATAACTCAAATAGTAATTTCAATCTACCTTGGTAACTTTTTTTTTTTTGGAGGTGCTTGTGTTTTATTTATTTATTTTTTAATTTACATCCAAGTTAGTTAGCATAACTTGGTAACTTTTTTTAATTGTGGAAAACAATTACTTCACTCTTTTTAAAAAAAAATTTTTTTTTCAACGTTTATTTATTTTTGGGACAGAGAGAGACAGAGCATGAACAGGGGAGGGGCAGAAAGAGAGGGAGACACAGAATTGGAAACAGGCTCCAGGCTCTGAGCCATCAGCCCAGAGCCCGACGCGGGGCTCGAACTCATGGACCGCGAGATCGTGACCTGGCTGAAGTCGGACGCTTAACCAACCGCGCCACCCAGGCGCCCCGTCAATTACTTCACTCTTAACCAAACCAAAATATGAACAATTATCATTAAAGTTTTATAACACTAAATAATTTTTGTATATTTACTTCAAGTTTCTAATGTCAGAGAGAATAGGATTTTAGAGAAAATCATGATGAATGCATAGTATGCTTGGTAACACAGGCTTAATTCTTTTTTTTTTAAATTTATTTATTTGAGAGAGAAAAAGAGAGAGTGACAGAGAGAGAGAGAAAATGCATGAGCAGAAGAAGGGCAGAGAGAGGGAGAGAGAGAGAATTCCATCAGGTTCTACACTGCCAGCACGGAGCCCAGTGTGGGGCTCAAACTCAGGAACTTTGAGTTCATGACCTGAGCAGAAAACAAGAGTCAAACACCAACTGAGCCAGCCAGGCGCCCCACATACATTGAATTCTTGTCAGAATCTGCTTCAGAGGCTTGAGTGACTAGTACAAAAAGAACACACCATAGCCAGTCATTTTATATTAAACTTTTTATTAAAACTGAGTCTTCATGATATATTTAAAAGGACATGTTCCACAAACAAATATTTGGACAAAAAAATTTCTATATGTAATTATTGGCACACAAATTTAAAATAAAAACTAAGCTAAATATTTATATATATATTCATGTATATGTATTTGTGTGTGTGTGTATATATGTACATATATATACGTATATATATACATATATATGTGTATATATACGTATATATGTGTACATATATATACATATGTGTATATATATACATATATATGTATGTATATGTATATATATATATATATATATATATATATATATATATATACATACACACACACACACACACACACACACACACACACACACGAGTATATCCAATTCATGTCAATGATCTGGAATACCTGAGTTTCAAGCTGTTGGTTTTCCAGATAGTGCTAAATGTTTTTCATCCACTTTATAAAGGACACAGTCCATCCAGAAAGAGTAACTTTGGTTAATAGATGCTGTCTCCCAAAGATAGCACAGAAGTCCTCAGTGGGATTCAGGTTTATCTTCAGAGGTTTCTTCCAAGTGGAGGTCAGTCTGTGATGCAAGGAAGGATTCCCATGTAGCAAGGCACTGAATAACGGAAATACACCACGAGGAAATCAGCAGTTGTTAACTTTCAGCGGTGAATGGATTAATAAATCCTTCTGTATCTGTTCCTAGAGCAATTTGCCCTGCTCCTTTCTCCCACCAGCATGCCAGAATCCTTGTCGTTTTCTACATACGTTAATTCCTAATGTGGGAAACTATTGTTAAATAAAAGGAAAACATAAAAGGTTTACAGATGAGCATGGATTAGTTTGATGAAATAATCCAGTATTATCCCACTGTCAGGAAAGAAAACTGCTCTAAATTATGGAGGAAAAGATGGATATTTGGATCTGAGGAGGTAGGCGTTAAGCATCTAGACAGAGCAGTGGGATGCAAATGTGCCTCCATTAGATTTCAATCCCACTACAGCAAATGTGAGTTTGGGCAAGTTGATGAATCTTTACTATGGCTTCTCCAGCCATAAATTAGGTTAATAATAGTACTTATCACTAGGGCAACAGTGAAAATTAAATTTCCATAATCTGTATAAATCTCTGTACAGAATTCCCAGCCCAAAGTAAGTGCTCAAAAAAAATGAGCAATTATTATATTATGATAGTCTGTTGGGACTAGGTGGTGAAACTTGCTCACTAATGTGCCACAGGAAATGAAAAAGGATTATAAGTGACGAAAGGTGGTGGGGACACACAAACAGGAATGTGGCCACCTTTGTGATGTTGTCTAGGACTGACCTGCCTACTAGCCTTGTCTCAGTTATCTGCATGATGTTTATCTACACATAATGTTAATAGTTTGCACATATTTAGGATTCTTCTAAAGCAAACTTACTTTAACATATTCAGCCTGAGATGAAATTATGTATGCACTTTTGATACAATACACTCCAAAGTTGGACTGATTAACACTGATTTACTTGCCTAAACTACTTTCACATCACTTCTTTATCCTCTAATCCCTTTGCAGCTTTACTGTGTGCACTTTTGACAACAAGTACTAAATGACAGACCGGTGGTTTCCCAAACACCATACAAACTCAAAATTTTAAAGCTTCCAAACTATAAACGTGCTGCATTCCAAAAAGCCTGTATGTATGGATTTATGTATGTATATACATATATGTGTGTGCATATAATATTTTTTCAAACTGAAGATTTAGAAAGTGGGAAGCATTTTGCCAAGTTAGGTTTTTATAAAGGTTATATGCAGTGATTTGATTCTGAGGCAGTCTCGAGAGCCTAGGAAATGAATACTATGGCTAGAAAATTGGGTATTTGCATGAGAACAATAGGAGATACTGTTGAAGACTTAATTGTCAAATGAAAAAAAAACTACTGAGTAAATTACTGGGTAATATACTCAGTATTTTGTGATATACTTATTTTGAAAGTTGGGCTTGGAATAATACAAATCTCATAAGAATAATCAAGTCCATCAGGATTTTAAGGGTCATTTTTGATTTAAAAACTTTAGAGAGCACTGGAAGCCAAGTTCCAGTATAAGCCAAGTATAAACCAAGTATAAATTTCCAAGTATAAGCCAAGAAGCATAATTTTAATCCCTGTGATGAATCAGTTCTGGAATCTGCCTTTGTTCTTCAGTAAGTTACTAACTTTCTGATTTTCTTTTTTGTTTTTTTTTTTTTGTTTGTTTTTTTTTTTTTAATTTATTTTTGGGACAGAGAGACAGAGCATGAACACAGAATCGGAAACAGGCTCCAGGCTCTGAGCCATCAGCCCAGAGCCCGACGCGGGGCTCGAACTCACGGACCGCGAGATCGTGACCTGGCTGAAGTCGGACGCTTAACCGACTGCGCCACCCAGGCGCCCCAAACTTTCTGATTTTCTACTTCCTTAGGTGTAAAATTATGATACCTGTCTCATAGGGATGAAAAATAACAGAATGAGGGATAAGGAAGGAGAAGACAGGGAAAAAACAGAAGTCCAGGTTAGGACAGGGACCACCAAGAGTGGCCTCCTCTAACATGGTACAGGAAAAGAAGCCAGATGTCTTTATATCTAAATGTTTATCCTCATGAAAGGGCATTAAAGATAAATATCTCACATTTGATACATGTTTCAACTTTTAGACTTTAAGGCCTTTATAATTGGGGGATTGACATAAAATATCCATTCACTCAACAAGTATTTTTGAGTTCTTACTATGTCAGGCACTGTGAAGGTTCTGGGGCATAATCCTGGACCTCATGGAACTTATGATTTAGTAAAAAAACACAAGTCAGCAAATATAATCAACTACAGGGTCTATGAAGTTACAGCATATGATGAAAATAAATAGTAGTGGGATCTAGATCAGACTAGGATGAGTTAACTAATGTTTCCTAGTAGGAGTGAGCCTATAAATTTCTGTGCATGTCTGTGGAAGGGCAATGTGAGGAATAATGTGTGGTGGTTAATAATAAAGTGGTTAAGAACTTGGGCTCAGAACTTCTGCTGCTGGCCAAGATAGTATGATAAGGACTAGATTCGCTCTTCTGCTAAAAGATGATTGATTGATAGATAGATAGATAGATCAGAAAAAAATAAAATGAAACAACAGTTTTCAAGACCCTGAACATCAGGCAACAAAGGACAGTGATCCCTGAGAGACAAGATAAAAACAATATGAGCTCTATGATTATCCTCATGTTATAAGCAGAACTTTATCCCCCCAAATTCATTTGTTGAAGCACACTGTGAGGTACTTCAAAGTTCATGTGTTGAAGTACCACAGAATGTAAAGTATTTGGAAAGAAGGCCTTTAAAGAGGTGACTCAGTTTAAATGAGGGTAAGATGGACCCTAATCCAATCTGACTAGTATCCTTATAAGAGGAGATTGGTCATTCAAGGGGACTATAGGAATGACAACAGAGAGAAAAGATGACATGAAGACCAGGAAGAAGGCTGCCATCTGCAAAGTCAAGAAGAAAGGCCTCAGAAGAAACCAAGAAGCCAAGCCTGTCAACACCTTGATCTTGGACAACTAACCTCCAGAACTGTAAAAAAAATCATTTTTTGTTGTTTATCCACTAAAGTCTGTGGTATTTTGTTACGGTAGCCCTAGCACACCAATATACCACTCACTGCCGTAAGAGAATTCCCAGGCCATGGCAGAAGCAGGGTGAACTTAGATGTAGCCAGGCAGGCTCTCTGAGTTGAAGAGATGGAGCTAAGAGTCTATAGAAAAATAATGCAGGGGAAGTTTGTAGAGCAGAGTACCAGTGAAGAGAGAGCACTCTGGAGATCTGTGGAGGGTCTCCCTCTGGTATTCAGTGGGGGTAATGATCAGTAAAAGCATGTGAGAAAACTACCTAAGGTCAGGAAAAGAAGTAACCAGTGAGGATTAGAGTGAGCAGCGTCCATGTTCTCACAGGGCCTGGAATAGTACAGAATCCCACCAAAGAGATTGGAAAATCCAATAATTCATAAAATATTGGATAAAATACAAAGAAGGGTCTTGCCTCAAACCTAGGAAATAATTTTCCATCTATTACAATCTGGTACCATCTAACAAATCTTGAAGTGAGACCCTAAAGGATCAAGGTGTGTCCAAGCAACTTCACTAAGTGCTACAGGAATAAAAAAAATATTCAGCAGACAACAAAATTCACAGTATCTGGTATCCAATTAAGATTACCAGGATGCAAAGAAGCATAAAAATGCAACCCATAATGTGGAGAAAAAATCAACCGATTGAAACTAACACACAATGGAATATTACTCAGCCATAAAAAAGAACAAAATCTTGTCATTTGCAGTGACATAGATGGAGCTAGAGAGTATTATGCTACATAAGTCAGTCAGAGAAAGACAAATAACATATGATTTCACTCCTATGTGGAATTTAAGAAACAAAACAAATGAACACAGTAGGGAAAAAAGGCAAATCATAGAACAGACCCTTAATTATACAGAACAAAATGATGGTTATCAGAGGGGAGGTGGGTGGGGGGCAATGGGTGAAATAGGTGATGGGGATTAAGGAGGGCAGTTGTTGTGATGAGTACGAAGTGTTGTATATAAGTGATGAATTACTAAATTATACGCCAGAAACCAATATTACACTGCATGTTAACTTACTGGAATTTAAATAAAAATCTGGAGAGAGAGAGAAAAAAAAAGGAGAAACTGACCCAGAATTGACAAAGATGTTAGCAGACAAGGACATTAAACTATAAAAGTGTCCTAGATGTTCAAAGAGTTAAGTAGAGGCAAGGAATATATGAAAAACAGATACAAATTGGACTTCCAGAGATAAAAATTACCATGTGGGCGATGAAAAATACAAGGAATGGAATTAATGACATATAAGAAAATGAGGAAGAAAAAATCAACATGAAGGTACAGCAATGGAAAGTATCTAAAAGGAAACACAGAAAGAAAAAAAAGATCAATGAAAAAAAAAAGAAAAAGAGCACCAGTGAGCTATGGCACACAGCTTGCAGTAGTATACTATACATGTCATTAGCTGAAAGGTGGAGGGCCAAAAAACTTTGTGAAAACATAAAGGCCAGAATTTTTCCAAACTTAATTAAAAAAATCAGAAACCCACAAATCCAAGAAACTCAACAAACTCTAAACATCAGAAACATGAGGAAGAGAGCATCAAACTACTTTAAAACCAAATTGTTCAAAATCAGTGATAAAGACAATCTTTAAATAAGACAGAAAAATCATAATGCTGCATACAAAAGAAGGAAAAATAGGGATGACAGTATTTCTCATCCAAAATACTTTAAGTGAGAAGACGACAGAGTAACATTTTTAGAGTGAAAGAAACAGCACTGTCAGGATAGAATTCTTTCTATGCCCAGCAAAATTATCCTTCAAAAACAAGGGTGGAATAAAGATATTTTCTGACAAACAAAAGCTATAGAATTTATCACTAACAGACCACACTACAAAAAATGTTTTAAAAAAAGAAAAATTCCATCAGGCAAAAAGAAATAAAACCAGACAGAAATATGAATCCATTCAAAGGAATGAAAACCACAGAGCATGTCAATGATATGGAAACATATATATTTCTCTCATTATTTAAATTTATTTAAGATATAATTGACTAATTAATAATAATAGTAACAAGATCTGGTGAGGCTTAGAATACATGTCCAAATAAAATATACGAGAAAAGAACATAAGGGCCAGAAGAAAGAGAATGAAGAATATGATTGTTGGTTCTTAAATGATAGGTTAAGTGGTATAATACTATTTAAAGGCAGACTGACAAGATTAAGGTGGGGCACCTTGGTGGCTCAGTCGGTTGAGCGTCTGAATTTAGCCCAGGTCATGATCTCATGGTTCACGGGTTCGAGCCCTGTGTCAGGCTCTGTGCTGACAGCGTGGAACCTGGAGCCTGTTTCAGATTCTATATCTCCCTCTCTCTCTGCCCCTCCCCTACTCACACTGTGTTCCTCTCTCTCTCAAAAATAAACATTAAAAAAAAAAAAAAAGATTAAGGTACATACCATAAACCTGAAAATAACCTCTAGAAAATAAAAGATATATCTAATATAACAACAAGAGATCTAAAGTGAAATCATACAAAATTGTCTATTATCCAAAAGAAGGCATAAAGAGGAAAATGGGGGGCGCCTGGGTGGCGCAGTCGGTTAAGCGTCCGACTTCAGCCAGGTCACAATCTCGCGGTCCGTGAGTTCGAGCCCCACGTCAGGCTCTGGGCTGATGGCTCGGAGCCTGGAGCCTGTTTCTGATGCTGTGTCTCCCTCTCTCTCCGCCCCTCCCCCGTTCATGCTCTGTTTCTCTCTGTACCAAAAATTAAAAAAAAAAAAAAAAAACGTTGAAAAAAGAAGAAAATGGGAGCAAAGAACGGATGGAACAAATAAAAAACAAACTGCAAAATAATAAACTCAAACCTAACTGTATCAATAATCAATTTCAATGTCAATAATCTAAACACTCCAATAAGACACAAATTGCCCTTAGTAAATAAAAATTAAAAAAATAATGGTCAACAGGTACATCAAAAGATGCTCAACGTTGCTCCTCATCAGGGAAATACAAATCAAAACCACACTCAGATATCCCCTCACACCAGAGTGGCCAAAAGGAACAAATCAGGAGACTATAGATGCTGGAGAGGATGTGGAGAAACAGGAACCCTCTTGCACTGTTGGTGGGAATGCAAACTGGTGCAGCCGCTCTGGGAAACAGTGTGGAGGTTCCTCAAAAAATTAAAAATAGACTTACCCTATGACCCAGCAATAGCACTACTAGGAATTTACCCAAGGGATACAGGAGTGCTGATGCATAGGGGCACTTGTACCCCAATGTTTATAGCAGCACTCTCAACAATAGACAAATTACGGAAAGAGCCTAAATGTCCATCAACTGATGAATGGATAAAGAAACTGTGGTTTATATACACAATGGAGTACTACATGGCAATGAGTAAGAACGAAATATGGCCCTTTGTAGCAACGTGGATGGAACTGGAGAGTGTGATGCTAAGTGAAATAAGCCATACAGAGAAAGACAGACAGATACCATATGTTTTCACTCTTATGTGGATCCTGAGAAACTTAACAGAAACCCATGGGGGAGGAGAAGGGAAAAACAACAACAAAAAAAGAGGTTAGAGTGGGAGAGAGCCAAAGCATAAGAGACTCTTAAAAACTGAGAACAAACTGAGGGTTGATGAGGGGTGGGAGGGAGGGGAGGGTAGGTGATGGGTATTAAAGAGGGCATCTTTTGGGATGAGCACTGGGTGTTGTATGGAAACCAATTTGACAATAAATTTCATATATTAAACAAATAAATAATAAAATAAAAATAAATAAATACATAAAAAATATTGCCCTAGAGGAGGCTATATTAGATAAAATAGATTTTAGAACAAATATTATTATGAGAGATAAAGGTTATTTCATACTGATAAAGGTATCAGTTTATCTTGGCATAACTTAAAATATATATAATGAGAGAGCTTTAAAATACATGAAATAAAAACTGATAGAAACACAAGAAGACAAATCCACAATTACCATTGATTTTGGTATACCTCTCTCACAAGAACTGAGAGAATTTATGGACAGAAAATCAGCAGTGATACAGAAAACTAAAACAACATGATCAATCAAGTGGACCTAACTAATATCTATAGAAAGGAAAATGCACATTCATTCATATGCACATACAACATTTACCAAAATAGGCCATATTCCAGGCTAGAAAAGAAGTCTCAATAAACTTAAAAAGAGTTAAGTCACATGAAGTTTATTCCCTGAACATAATGGAATTAAATTAGAAATCAGTAATAGAGAGATATCTGAAAAATCCCCAAATATTTGAAATCTAAGCAGGAAACATATATATATTATTACCCTCGGTGTCAAAGAAAAACTCAGAAGTAAATTTAGGTATTCTGAACTGAGTGAAAATAAAAACATAACATGTGAAAAGTTCTGGGTCACTAAGGCAGTACATAGAAATTTGTAACACTAAAAGTCTATCAGAAAAGAAGAAAGGTCCATGATGAGCACTGGGTGATGCATGGACATGTTTGAATCACTATTTTGTACATCTGAAATTAATATAATACCATAAATTAACTAACTGGAATTAAAATAAAAACTTAGAAAGGAAAGAAGAGGAGCTCCTGGTTGGCTCAGTCAGTACAGCATGTGACTTTTGATCTCTGGTCATGAGTTTAAGCCGTATGTTGTATGTAGAGATTATAAATAAATAAACCAAAAAAAGAAAAAAAAAACCAAGGTCTTAAATTATTTCAGTTCCTACCCTAAAAACTAATAGATGGATAGATAAAACAAATTAAACCCAAACTAGGGAGAACTAGAAAGAAAAAGAGAAAGAAAGAAAGAAAGAAACTGAAAAGAACAGAGTGTGAATCAGTGAAAAAGAAAAGAGAAAAAATATTTAAAAAATCTATGAGACCAAATGTTAGCTCTTTAAGATGATTAATAAAACTGATAATCATTAACCCGACCAACCTAAAAGAAGAGAGATGACATAAATTATTATCTCTTAGGAATGAGAAAAGTGACATCACTCCAGATTCTACTGAAGGAAATAAAGGAATATTATGGAAAACTTTACACCTATACACCGAGAGCTTGAAAGAAATGGACCAATTCCCTGAAAGACACAAACTACACAAACTTACTCTACAAGAAATAGATACTCTAATGAATTTGAATCTGTTGTTAAATATCTTCCCACAAAGAAAACTAGGCCTAAATGCCATCACTGGCAAATTCAATCAAATAATTAAGAAAGAAATCATTTTAATTCTATACAAACTCTACTGGAAAATGGAAGACACAGTAATGCTTTTCGATTTACAAAAACAAAAAACACTGTAAGAGAAGAAAACTACTAACCAATATCTCTCATAAACATAGATATAAAAATTCTAAACAAAATTTTGGCGAATCCAGCAATCTATAGAAAGAATTATATATCATGACCAAAAGGGATTTATCCCAGAATGTAAGATTGGATTAACATTCAAATATCAATCAATGTAATTGACTACTAATGTAAGAGCATCTCAACAGACACAGAAAAGGCATTTGCCAAATTATAATGTCCATTTCTGATTTTAAAAAAAATTCAGAAAATTAGGAATTGAAGAGAACTTCTACAACCTCAGGAAGAACATTTACAAAAAAAAATTAAGTTAACATCATAAGCAGACATGCATTAAATATTAGCTGTTATTAGTATTTTCTTTTCAATGCCAAAAAAAAGAGAGAAATTAACACTCAGTTTTATAGATAGTCAAAAATCTCCTTCACCAAATTTTAAGTATAAAAAAGGCAGGAAATTAAAAAAGAAAACAATATATATATCTCTTTAAAGCGCTATCCACCGTGTCTACACAACAAGGAAAGTTATTAACTGGGACTGAAGGTCTGATAGAGAGCAGACCATACTTTGCATTTGGGGAGAGCCCCATTTCCCCTGGAACCTCATTTCTACTAGAGCCCTCTGGCATCCTCTGCAAATCCACACACAATTCTATCTGTTAACCCTGCAGGGCAGCCCAAAGCAATTACTACTTTCAGGAGATAGTACATCTTTTTGATAACTCCGCCAAACTATCATTTGAATAAACTTCTGAAGTCCTCAAGGTAAAATTCAAAATGTAATTATGAGCAGTCTGTTCTATTTAGATTTCCTGTCAAATAAATGATCCAAATTGCACCAAAGACAGCATTAATTCTCATGTGAAGAAACTTCTATTGTCATATTCTGCTTCAACCATCCTTAATAAATGTCTAAGGAAGATATTCAGTAGACATCCATGCTGATTAGCATTGTGAATTAACATTTTCATTTCTTTTTTTCTTTTTTTTCTTATTTGAGAGACAGAGTGTGCAAATGATGGAGAGGGGCAGAGGGAGAGAGACTCTCAAGCAGGTTCCACTCAGTGTGGAGCCTGCTGCGGGGCTCTGTCCCACAACCCTGGGATCTTGACCTGAGGTTGGACAAGAGTTGGACACTCCACCCAGTGAGCCACCCTGGAGTCCCCATTTTCATTTCTAAAATAAGTTCTAATGGGTCAGAAAAACTTAGTAAAAAAAACAAATTAGCCACTGAACTACCTCCTTACCATCTACCATACTAGAGGCAGAAAAACAATTTATGTATTTTGAAATATGGGTTATAGAACATCAGCATAGAAAAACAATAGAAATAACATGATACCTGCTATATGTCAATATGAATACTTGCTCAGGCATTGTACTGGTTACTTTATTATATATTACCTTCATATTACTACCTAACAAAGACTGTTATGTATATTATATCACAGATGAGAAAGCTGAGGCACAAATGGTTAAGCACATTTTTGATATTCCAAATCTGATAAGTAGTATAGCTATTACTATTTATTCATCAACAAATGGAAAGTAACCAATTTCTTGAATGACCACCAGGGTACATTTAATAAGTCACTGGGCCATCACAAAATACCTTTCTTTTGCATAGTGGAAAGAGGACAATTTTGAAAGAAGAGGTAGGTAAGAAAATGCATGCCTGCAGGGGCGGTGGGGGGGGGGGTGGCATCACGCTGATCAAATTTTAGGAAAATGTACATATGCAGTTTGAACATGTAGAAATTGATTCCCTACATACCTCTTGTAAAGTCTATATATTTCCAGGAGCACATACTCTTTGAAGATGAGTTAGTTAATACATGCCAGACATACAATAAATACTCAGTAAATGCAGATGATTATGGAGAAAGAATGTACAGAACTACACATTCAAATAAGCTGGTTGTCACAAAAACTGCATTTTTCAATCTGAATATTTATCAATTGACATCCTGGCTTCTATTGCTCTCTAAAGTTGTTAATGCTGTGTTTTGCTATAAAAGTCTGATTCCCACTCAGGCTGCTAACCAATCAGGCTTCTCAGCCAACAAGGCTGAAGAAATGACCCTGAACTAGGTAGCTCCTCCTGATGACACCAGACCTCTTTTGGAATTTTGATAGTTTTTTCTAAATAAACATGGGGTATTAACTGTCCTCTCCCACCAAATTTAGTCTTAAACTGTTAACTGATATTTGTATACTTATCCAATTATTGTACACAAATCTATTTTAAAATAAAAAAAGATAACCCCTAAAACTCTTTTAAAAAGCTCTTTACTCTTTCTTGCTTTTTTAAGTATGAAAAACCAAGTAAGACTCAAGACTCAAGAAATGGACTGTTTATACCACATAGTTAAACAATTAGTTTACATTAAACTAATAGTTAAACATTTAGTTCGGTATCTACTGTGTCCAGGACTGTGATGATTGGAGGAGATACAGTCATCAAAACAACAACACAATCTCAAAACCTATCGTGAGACTTGTTTATAACTATAAATCATGTTGTTTAAAAGATATTTCTGGGGAGACTTAGGTGGCTCAGTCCATTGAGCGTCTGACTCTTGGTTTCGGCTCAGGTCATGATCTCACGGTTCGTGAGTTCGAGCCCTGAGTCTGGCTCTGCACTGAGAGCATGGAGCCTGCTTGGGATTCTCTCTCTCTCCCTCTTTCTCTGCCCCTCCCCTGCTTGTGCATGCTCTCTCTCTCTCTTTTTCAAAATAAATAAATAAAAACCTTTTTAAAAAGGAATTGCATTAAAAAAAGATATTTCTGTTATTTGGCTTCTCATTGCTTTCTATTGAGAAATTGATTTTTCACACTTTTAAATCATTACAATTAGTGAGGCAAGCAAATGTCTATCAAAATTAGAGTAACAATCAAACACACTCACCAGTATCAATGTTGGCCTGACCTTCAACAGCACCCAGCAGCTCATTCTAGCTTTAGATTCTCATATTAACATCAGAGAATCAACAACGGGAATTCTACTGTTAGTTGAATACTGTGTCATAATCTTCCACACATATCATTTTATTTGATTTAACAATTTTGAAAAAATCAAGTAATTTCATCTTAAGATGCAATAGTTAAGAAACCTGTGTCTACAGATTTCAGCACTTGTTTCTACTGCTTCATGTTCATCACTGCAGTGAAAGTGAGCCAATAAATATGCTGTGCACGCATGCTACTAGGCAGGATGTTGGGTGGCCAAAAAGAAAGTTTATCACAAATCTTCATTAATTGAGGATCCAGTGCACATTTTCCCCAGGTGGCTCCAGTTTGTAGCCAAAGGCCAAAAACCTTAGTTTGTCTTTGAAGGGCATGAATGGGAAACAAAGTTGTAGTTAGGAAGGTGAGCCAGCGCCCGGGGAAACACATCCAACAGGTAAACAAAAGTCTTTTTGTTCCTACACACATTCTCAAAAACTTCTTAAATACGCACACAGAATATTTAAAAAATAAGTTTTAATTCCAAAGCTAGTTTTGAAAGTAAATCTGTTGCTACTTCAGCAAAGATGGTGATGACACTATGCCATTAGAAAAGATAACTGATTCTTCAGTTCTTGTAAGTGGGTAGCAATCCTATAAGCAGATGTGACCAACTTTTCCAGAGAATAAATGATGACAAAAATGGTGTTTCAATAGATACAATATAGCTTCCAATGAAAGCCCGTACATTTAAGAATCAGTATTTTCTCAAGCTGGGGGGCGGGGTATGAAGCGAATCTGTCCTACAATGTGACTTCAGGCAGATATCTTCACTGCTCTGGACTTGTTTACTCATTCACAAAATAAGGGGCTTGGCCTATGTGTATCCATTAAGTGTCATCCCAGAACTAAAAAAGAATTCTTCCAGGGGCTAACTGTAGCCAACAAGATGTTGAGAAATGAGATTACATACAATTTATAATTCTGTCTTGCTCTCTTTGGCTTGACACAGTGTGGAAATGCATCAAACAAAATTTTACCTCTTTCCTCAGCATTTGATATTTATAAGATAATTACCATTATAACTAATTTCCAAAGAGATGCTTCATAAGTTAATGAGAAAATACATATTACATATATATATTTTAATACCCAAACAAATCTGTGATGTTGGTACTATTATTTTCAGCATGTCATAGACAGGGATATTGAGGCTCACTAAAATAAAATCCTCAAGGTCTCTCAGTTTGAAGTTACAACTTCTGCCTGTCCAAAGCCATGCTCTTAGCCAATATGCAATAATGTCAACATAAAGTTTGATGTCTCCATCCATAATGCCACCACCATGTTTGTGGAACAGCTAATAGAAAATTTAGTTTTATCCAAATTATCACATAAGTCAAATTAAGAAAACATAATTTATATATTTCTATAATAATACAGTAAAATAACCATAAATTTGCCTAAAATAACAACGAAAGCTATTAGAAAATGTGATAAGAGTCAAATCTTACCATATATTTTTAAAATCAGAAATTTCCACATTAAACCAAAAGTTGTCGTGCTTCTAGTTTTTTCCCACTAATCTAAAAATATCTTTTAGACAGTACCATGAGAATTGCATGCCTTTTAATAAATTAAAAATGAGAAATATGACTGAGTGTCCTCTATTTATTCTAATGCTGTGTCAAATGATCTTGGGCACAAATGACATCACCTACATTTGAGGAAATACTGAAGCTCAAATATGTAAACATCTATGTACTAGGCCACTTGGATGTGCAACATTTCAATAACTGCTTTTTTACCACCTAAACCTAAGACTCAAAACAGTAATGAAAAGTTGTAAGAAGTGTATATTTTACATTGTGGATGTAATCAATCCAGAAAGAAATTAGAGATGATGTTGCTAGAGGAAAGCAACTTCTATTATTTTGTAATAGCTTAATGGTACCCATTATATTTCATTTTTGGAAAAGTCTAAATTCAGCTTCTTGGAATCATCTGCCAATTTGTAATTTTAGAACTATCAACAACTTAAAAATAACAGATTTTGCCTATTTTTTCTAAAACTTTTACATATCTGTCAAGAATATAAGTAATAAGCTCAATTTGTAAATCCTGCAAATACTTCAAAGAGCAACAGAGTTAATGCAAAAGGACTCATTATCTACAAACGCCATCTTGTGGTCCATGTTTTTATTATTTTGTAGTAAGTCTGGATTTCTAACTCAAGATCTGCTAAAGATAGAAAGAGCCCTGGATATAACTTATTCCCTTTCTCTAATTTTTACACATGGGAAAATTGGAGCTCCAAAAAGTCTAATAAATTGGAAATCTTCAGAGGAAGAATACAAGAGCCAAAATTTGAATTCAAATCTTTTCAACTCATACTTTTCTATACCACATCATCGTTTTTGACTAGTAACAAGCCAATTACATGAAGTCTGTCCAGTTTGGTATTAGACACTTCAAACACCAAGCTCATCTGTGTTTGCTTAACCATACCTTCAAGGTACGGCAAACTATAAAGAAGAGCACATCTACCTTTGAATTACTGGAAAATTATCAAGGCACAGCCATGTTGTTTTGCATTATTCTAAAGCATTTCACACATTTTAAAAAATTTTTATTCTCCTAGAGATTTATGAGGGCAGTGTGTAGATGGGGTTGGGAAGGGGAGGGTTATCAACACCTCTACTGACAGATTAGAAAACTGGGTTTAGAGAAGACATGATTAAGATTTTACAATTAGCTAGTGGCAAGCATCCTGATATCCAACTTTAATTTTTTCCACCTCTTTACTTCATGATGTTGTACCATAACAGTGCATACATGCACATGTATGTGTTTTAAATCCTTTGTTCCATTTCTTTACAGGAACTGCTATATTCATTGGCCCATAGACTACAGTCTGTCATTTATGAAGCATAAGAAGATGAAAGTCCTTGATTCAGAAACTAGATACTTCTAGAAGTTATAAATATGTAATCTTCATTCAAATCTTTGATTACCTTAATAGCAGAAAAATTTATCTAATCCAAAACATGGCAAAGAGGCACAGACTGTCTATGCTATAGTATAACTGTCCATCTCACAGTTAAACTTAGCTTCATTTATATAAAAAATTGAGAAATAATATCACAGAATATGAGATTAATGAGAATATCTTGAGAAGTTTTTAAGAAAGCAGAAATCTAAAAATAACAAAAATATTCAAGACTTCTATCAAACTTAATAAAAGATGTCCATGGTTATGTGAAAACATGAGCTCCAGCTATGGCTTTTGAATGTGCAATTCAGAACAGAAATTATCACTTAATAAAACAAGAGAATATAGCTGACCCTTGCATGACACAGGTTTGAACTACATAAGTCCACTTACATGCAGATTTTTTACATACAGTGCTGTAAATGTATTCCTTAGGGGTAAATGAAAATCATACCCTGCTGCATTTAAACTTAATTCTATAATTGACTGTGTCTTATATACTTTATGTAATAGTTGAATATTAAGTACATTATAAAATTTTGTGGCACCTGGTGGCTCAGTCGGTTAAGCATCCGACTCTTGACTTTGGCTCAGGTCATGATCTCACAGTTTGTGAGTTCAAGCCCCGCATCGGGCTCTGTAGTGACAGTGCAGAGTCTGCTTGTGACTCTCTGTCTCTCTCTCTGCCCATCTCCCTCTTGTTTTTCTCTCTCTCTTTCAAAAATAAACATTTAAAAAAAATAAATTATAAACTTTTAAATGAGAAAGGACACTATTAACTGTTAAGAGAGAAACAGACTCTTAGAAAACAGATGGAACTTCAGAGCAGTGCTTCTCAAACTACCTATGGTAAAGAACACAACTTTTTCTTTCAGTCTCCTAGGACCATTGAGTAAACCTACTGAGCATGAC
The DNA here is from genome assembly GCF_016509475.1 of Prionailurus bengalensis. Taxonomy (NCBI): domain Eukaryota; kingdom Metazoa; phylum Chordata; class Mammalia; order Carnivora; family Felidae; genus Prionailurus; species Prionailurus bengalensis. Next base: position 84,584,609 of record NC_057345.1, on the reverse strand, counting down.
TCATCTGCAGTGTATATCACATGAATCCCCACAAAAGCCAAGTAATATCCAAACTGGCAGATACTTAATCAACATAAGAAGTCTACTAATCATCTACTTGGATGTCACGGTTATGTGTAATTGCTGCAGAAGATTTTAATTGATTACTTTCAATTGCTGATTTATCTTGTTACAAATCTGTAATAGCAACTTATGGACTGGGCATCAGTCCACATTTTAAGTAGCATTACTTTAGAGATCAACATAATTACCCAAGTTTTCCCAAATTGTGTTCCATGATATGCAAACCTGCAAGAAGAAATGCTGATCTAGTCAAGGAAATTATGTCCTCAGACTCACAAACCATATAAGCAAATAAAGTACCTAAGAACTTCATTAGGAAATAAACCTGTTTAACTTTATTTAATCCAAACCTGACTACAGAATCTTTTCTTTCAAGACTAACACTCATTAACATTACAAAAAACTAATTTTCTATAAAATGCATTGAGAGATTCTAGTATAGACAGAATTACTGATTTACATTATTCAACAGCTGTTTAAAAATTCCCAGTGGCAAGGAACTCATTTCTTTATAATGCAATATAATATAGAAAATTTTAATGCATAGGAAATAATTTTGTGTGAGTTCAAATTATACAATTTGTAAGAGTTGGTTTTAGACATTTTCTGAAGCAATGACAAAACATGTAATCCTTCTTTTGTTGACTGCCCTCCAAATACCTTTCTTCTCTTCTAATATTTTGGATGAAGATGCATTTCTAAGACCATTATCATCATAAACTTATTCTGATTATATCTTAGTTTGTCAATGTTACTTTCAAAATGCATCATCAGAACTGAACTCAGTATTTTGAATAGTGAAAGATGCAGATACTTCACTCTTTTTCTTTTTTTTAGTCATAAGTGTCTTCTAGCCTAACAAGACCTTAATATGATTCTCATAAAACTTAAATTTTGAAGAGAGCATATTCTAATGTGGTCACCAAGATAAAGACCTAGTGAATTAAATGAGTTGATTTCTGCAAAGTATACTATCATTTCACATGCTGAAGAGAATTTTATTGCAAAACAATTGTCACTTGAGAATAAAGATGCCTTTGGAAAAAAGACTAGTTAGAGGTAGATTTATGACTTGGAATATGAAAGCAGGACCCTGTCATCAATATAGAGGATAATATTTACCATCTTATTGCAGTGGTAGGGGAATATTTACCTGTGTCACTAAAAACCTGTATCAAATTACTAAGTTCAAAAGGTAATTGGCTACAACAGAGCAGTCTTTTAAGCCAAGTAGAATTGAAAGTTATTCTAAGAGTTCACGGTTACCTAAACTTCAGATGGTTTTACAATAAAGGCTCTGATGAACATTAAAAATCTTATATTTCTATTAGTTACATAGCTTTTTCTTAAAAAAAATATTTGTTTTCCATAAACAGCTTCTGTGAGCAAATAAATCTGAGACATTACACAAAAGTGAACAGGTTTTTTTCCCCTAAAGAGTTTCTTGGAAATGTAAATGTGCTAAGGTACATTGCCAACTTTGTACAATAAAATGAAACAGTGTAACTAGATGGATGGCACTTGGCTATTAAGCCGTCATACCCAATGATAGCTAAAGTAAAATCAATGTTAGTAAATGGCTGTGTGATCAACCATGCTCCCAAATATACAACAGTTAGAGACCCAAAGAACTATACCCAGAGACGTCCTCTGATATTTGCAACAGTTGATTTTTAAAAAATTATTTATAAACTATCGTTTAAAATTTTTTTTTAATGTTTATTTATTTTTGAGAGAGAGAGAGAGAGAGAGAGAGAGAGAGAGAGAGAGAGACAGAGCACAAGCAGGAGACAGGCAGAGACAGAGGGAGCCACAGCATCCGAAGCAGGCTCCAGGCTCTGAGCTATCAGGACAGAACCTGACGTGGGGCTGGAACTTACAAACCACAAGATCATGACCTGAGCCGGTCAGATGCTTAACCGACTGAGTCACCCAGGCGCCAATAAACTATCTTTAATGTAGTTTTCCCTCAGCTCAGATTCTCACCTCCTCACTTATCCCAGATTCCTGGTAGAATCTATCAAACTGAGAAGGCAGCTTCCGGGCCTCTGTGGTAGCTAATCTCCAAAGATGTCCCTCCCACAACCATTAGAGAACTATAATAGTCTCCCATAAACATCCCAAGCAGGTTTTCACTGATGATTTTATTTCCTTAATCAATGGTGGAATCTCTCATCAAACAGTAAGAATACAAAGTTTTAAAATCTTAGGATATGGCACAAAAACAGACACATAGACCAATGGAATAGAATAGAAACCCCAGAACTAGACCCACAAACGTATGGCCAACTCATCTTTGACAAAGCAGGAAAGAACATCCAATGGAAAAAAGACAGCCTCTTTAACAAATGGTGCCGGGAGAACTGGACAGCAACATGCAGAAGATTGAAACTAGACCACTTTCTCACACCATTCACAAAAATAAACTCAAAATGGATAAAGGACCTGAATGTGAGAGAGGAAACCATCAAAACCCTAGAGGAGAAAGCAGGAAAAGACCTCTCTGACCTCAGCCGCAGCAATTTCTTACTTGACACATCCCCAAAGGCAAGGGAATTAAAAGCAAAAATGAACTATTGGGACCTTATGAAGATAAAAAGCTTCTGCAGAGCAAAGGAAACAACCAACAAAACTAAAAGGCAACGAACGGAATGGGAAAAGATATTTGCAAATGACATATCGGACAAAGGGCTAGTATCCAAAATCTATAAAGAGCTCACCAAACTCCACACCCGAAAAACAAATAACCCAGTGAAGAAATGGGCAGAAAACATGAATAGACACTTCTCTAAAGAAGACATCCGGATGGCCAACAGGCACATGAAAAGATGCTCAACGTCGCTCCTCATCAGGGAAATACAAATCAAAACCACACTCAGGTATCACCTCACACCAGTCAGAGTGGCCAAAAGGAACAAATCAGGAGACTATAGATGCTGGCGATGACGTGGAGAAACGGGAATCCTCTTGCACTGTTGGTGGGAATGCAAATTGGTGCAGCCGCTCTGGAAAACAGTGTGGAGGTTCCTCAAAAAATTAAAAATAAACCTACCCTATGACCCAGCAATAGCACTGCTAGGAATTTACCCAAGGGATACAGGAGTACTGATGCATAGGGGCACTTGTACCCCAATGTTTATAGCAGCACTCTCAACAATAGCCAAATTATGGAAAGAGCCTAAATGTACATCAGCTGATGAATGGATAAAGAAATTGTGGTTTATATACACAATGGAGTACTATGTGGCAATGAGAAAGAATGAAATATGGCTCTTTGTAGCAACATGGATGGAACTGGAGAGTGTGATGCTGAGTGAAATAAGCCATACAGAGAAAGACAGACAGATACCATATGGTTTCACTCTTATGTGGATCCTGAGAAACTTAACAGAAACCCATGGGGGAGGGGAAGGAAAAAAAAAAAGAGGTTAGAGTGGGAGAGAGCCAAAGCATAAGAGACTCTTAAAAACTGAGAACTGAGGGTTGATGAGGGGTGGGAGGGAGAGGAGGGTGGGTGATGGGTATTGAAGAGGGCATCTTTTGGGATGAGCACTGGGTGTTGTATGGAAGCCAATTTGACAATAAACTTCATATATTGAAAAAATAAAATAAAATCTTAGGATAACACAAAGTTATTCATCTCTGTTTTCGTTGCTCTGATCATTATTACTGTGTAGCTTTACATTCTATTTGAAATAGGACTGATTGCTCACCAAAAACTGATTTCCATAGCATAGATGGTAAAAAGACAAGATTAATCATTAATTAATCAGTAGTGTTGGTCTATATATTAAAAATATGAAGGGAAAGCTCCTGGGTATTCAATGGATTGCCATTGATGACAGTAAGAGAAAAACTTGGTGTTTTCTTTCTGATGAAGATGATCATCCCTAAATGAAAAAAGTGGTGTGATGTAGCCTGAATTTGCTAATCCAGACGTTAGACTCACCCAGTGAGTGTCTTCCGGTAAATAAGTAGATAATGTGGGCACAAGAATGTAATGGGTTGCAAATTTTAACTGGTATGAAAATGTTTAGGCTGATTAAAAATCTAAGCATATTAGCTTCTCAAGCTGGTGTGTTGCTTTCCAGGAAGTCTAGTCTACGTATAATGTGAATCTATTCAATCCTGGGGTCTATCATGTAGTTCTGAAACATTCTTCAAAGAGTTTCAAAGATACATACACTTCTGAAGGGCTGTTTTAGCACCATCAAGAAATCTGTCTTCTTGGGTCTAGAGATCAGATCAGGGACCAGCTTGAGTAAATGGTATGGGGCATAAACACAAAAAGAAACGTCCCCTGACTTGGATTCAAAAATCCCTTTCTGAGATAACTGAATTATTCCCAGCTATTCTTATGATTAGGGAGTTGAGACACATTAACTTTAAAGAGAGTATCTGATTACTCAGTTTCATCCTAAGAGATTGTCAATATAAAATATATAACTTAAATGGTTCAATAAAGACCATTTATTATGCCTCTGACTCAACATTTCAAAGGAAAGCTCAAAACCTACCTGTCATTCCTTGGGATCAAAATTACATTAAATAACTCTATCTGGGTAGCTCCTCTGGCACTCCCATCCTTCTCTGTACAAGGAAGGCTGTTCACAAAGACTTTATTGTGTGATTGTACATGGTATATATCAGAAAATACAGAGGTTAACTATTTTGGAAACAGGTGTCATTTTTACAGTATTCCCCCAAGCTTTCTCTGAAGCTAATTTTAGCATTTACCTAGCAATGAAAAGTAGTGTGCATTTCTCCTGGGTGAGCAGAAGAAGTCTCCCAATCTTTCCAAAATAAGTCAGTTTAGGATTAAGGGTTACAACTAAGGCTTTGTGAGCACTGTTTTTGAGGCTGGTAAAGGAAGAGCTTTTGCATTGTTCGTTGGAAAAGAGAAAATACCTAGAATTCTCCTTTTTGTGGCAATGGATAGCTGTTGATTTAGTATCTCTTCAAATATACTGGATTTTAGTTACCTTTTATTTATATTTGTCTAAATCTTTCAACTTATACTTTCATTCTCCTGGATGGAGAAAACAGGAATGAAATAGAATTGAAGTAGTCCTGTATTTTCAGCTTCCATAACACGGTTTCCACTTTATTCACTTTAATAATTTTATTAGAGCTTATTAATTCCTAGCTTTCTTGAATCCAAAGAGGCTCCTCACACCCAATTCCATGTGACTTTGATACTACTTGGAAGTCATTCACTTTTTTTCCCACCCAAAAAAACTTACTTCTTCCATTTTGAAATGTGCCTTCTGACACTGTTGCTTCTGTCTTCACCTTTGACCGAATCCATCTCTTTGTATCTTTGCCTTTCATAGTCCATGGTCCACAGGTCAATTATATCTGATTTTTTAACTGCTTCGCTTTTTAAAATTGTTCACTCCTCTTACGTCAAATTCTCTTTTTGAGTCTGTGACTTTAAAATGACAACTAAATTTTCTGTAACTTCTTAAGCCACTTTACTAAATTCTACGGAATATGACTGAGAGTGGCCAGAGTTTTCTTCCTTTGCTCTTATGTCCCAGATTTTGAAAAGGGTACTTTCTCCAGGTCTCTCTCATGTCACATAACAGTTCCTCTGTGTTGGATGGAATGAAGTGAAGGAAAGTCATTCTCCCTCACTGTTTCTTTTAATTCATGTAGATGAGCACAGAGTCTGTAACTTCTCTGACTCCCAGGTTTTAAAAGAAGAATGAAATTTTGGATAGAAATCTAAATGCCACTCAGAATCCTGCTTAGTTGGCAGTTTTATAATCACTATCAATACACATTAATGTCTTAAAGTCACAATGCTTGGGAACTATCTTTCCCTGGACCAGAGTGTTTTAAATTTACAAAATTTACAACATGTTCCAAACTATGTATGCACCACTGAATTTAAAACAACTCCTTTGTTTGAATTTATTTTGCCATTCACCAACGTAAGCAATACATTTCTAAATAAATACAACTATACTTCAAGAACTTCTAGGATGTTCAACGTTCATCCGTTACTTACTCTTTATAGGACTACTATGATATATATATATATATATATATATATCATAGATATATACTAAAATATATATATTAAATATATTAAATATATATTTAATAAAATATATTAAAATATATAAATATATTATATTTATATATATTAAAATATATCTATGATATATATTAAAATATATACATATTTTAATTTCCCTAATTTTTAAGTGGTCCATAAGTAACTGGACTTGGATTTTACGGAAGCATTTGGTGTATTATTCATCTGGCTAGATGGTGTACTCTTGCAGTAATTTTGTTTCTTTCTTCCTTGATTTTCCAGAAAATGTCCTACACTATAATCACTTTTTGCTTCCTAGACGTCCATGTTGATATACATATACGTGTGTATATATGTATATATATACATATATATATACATATATATATTTGTATTATATATATATACACATATATATTTGTATTTTTCAGTAGTGATAGAACGCTTTGATTAAATCTGTTCATTACAAGTCAAGGAAATAAAACTAATTTAAACGTTCTTTCCTTAAAAAAAGTTAATACATGGTAAAGCTGTAGTAATCAAGTAAAAAATATATATACTTATTATTCTTCCCCAGTAAACTGTAAGGTCCCAAATAGCAAGAATAAAAGTTTGAATCTGGATGCTCCATAGTGCTTAGCACAGGATTTTGATGTTAACAGAATTTTAAGTGAATGATTTCACATGAGACAGCTGACATTTTTAAATAAGGTTGATATCATTTGAAATGAACTGACCTCTGATCCGGTAATTTCTTAAAATTCTTATCCAGAAAGTTTTTAAAGTCTAATGTTCATAATTATTTTTAATAATATTATTTGTGAGAGCAAAAAAATAGCATAAAGCCTCAACTGTTCATTGTTACCTTTGCTAATAGAAGTAAACTAACACAATGTATTATATTAAGATTATTATTAGATAGGAAAGTAAACAAATGAGAAATATGGAGCTCAAAATAACATATATCCACTGTAATCATCATGACACAAAATAGATAAGTAATCATGTTTTTATGCTGACACATTCAGAAAGGGTCATGTAGAAATTTTAAAATATTTTGATCTGAACGGAGCAAATTATTTTTCTATAATTGTATTTAAGTATACCACTCTCTCCAGGAGAAAAGGTTACAGGCATTCTTTATTTTATGTTAATGTACCTAGCTTTGTTGTTTTTGTTTGCTTTTAGTGTGCATGTATATTAATTTTATAACGACAGAAATAAGTCTATGCAACAAGGACTTCCACACATTAATAATTAAGTGAATATAATACTTAAGTGAATGTAATACTTAAAGTCATATAGTTTATTCCTTTGCACACTTTACTTTACAATATTAAACTGCTTTTTGTGGCAAAAGTTAACATATGATCTTTTCATTGTATTAAAATTAAACTTTCAAAGAGTGTATTCTTTTAGTTTGTAATACCTACCAAGCATCACTTCCTTTCAAATCCTCACCATCATCATAATCATCATTACCATGAGCATAAACAACCATATAAACAGACACTCTTTTGTACCTAATAGAGAGTAATGAGAAAATGTCCATGTGCTTAATGCTGCATGTCATGTTTTATGGTTTTAGCATCCCCTCACATTTTATCAGGAAATAATTTGCTTTGGTTATTTGGGTACCAATATGCTTGGAAATTATTCACCCATGTTCAGTTGGATTTTTTGCTGTAGTGTCTTATTAATTCTTGTCTTTTAAAATAACTCATGGGGCGCCTGGGTGGCTCAGTCGGTTAAGCGGCCAACTTCGGCTCAGGTCATGATCTCGCAGTCCATGAGTTTGAGCCCCGCGTCGGGCTCTGTGCTGACAGCTCAGAGCCTGGGGCCTGTTTCAGATTCTGTGTCTCCCTCTCTCTGACCCTCCCCCGTTCATGCTCTGTCTCTCTCTGTCTCAAAAATAAATAAACGTTAAAAAAATTAAAAAAAAAATAACTCATATTTATTCTTAATTATTGGCCTTATAGGACAAAATGCAAATAACTTTATTTTACTTACTTGAGTTTACGTGGAAGTGCCTGTTATATATTTGGTGCTGTCTCCAAATAAATTCACACATCTAAGTACTACATTTCAATGTGACAATAGCTATCTTCTGATACATACCCATGCCTCATATTTATAATCTGATTTTCCTGTCACTTTGATATTTAAATTTTAAGTTATAAATAAGCTGTGACCATTTCACTTCATAAAACAAGTCCAAAGGCAAATGTTTATACCCCAATTCATCTATCATACTAGGAACAAACCCTTATGGAATTTATATTTGCAAACGTTGATGAAAAAAGAGGTATTTTTGGAAGAATGTGATTAAATTAAAAAGGAAATGGAAAGATTCTGGAACATTTCACTTCTCTGTATATCTAAGAGATTCTGAAGTTAACAGATAACAGCAGACTGTTACTGTTTCAGGCCACACAGTCTGCATGCTAATTAGAAAGCCTTGATTATTTAAGGGCTCCAACTTCCTAATTATGCTTGGACTGATATAGCAAATCAGTTAAAAGTTATTCACTCAGGAAAAACAACAACAACAACAACAACAAATAATTGAAACCACAGGGGTTTTTTGAATTTAAAGAAAACCAATGATTCCTTCAAAGATATACATCTAAGATGCAGTACACTTGACACATTTTTAGTAACATTTATAAATATAATTCACTTGGAGGAAGAGTTAAAAACATACTGATATTAAAACTGCTGTGAAGAACAAAATTCGCAAAATGACACAGTAATGCTAATTTAACTGTTTCTAAGAAAGCAATATTTTATATAATTTGAAATCAGTCTATGAGACTGACAAAAATGTGAATTTATGTGACAGGTAGAGTCAAACCCAAACATTTCAGTTGGGAGTTCAGTGGAATTGCCATGAAGATTTTCCCTTAAAAAATGAAGTTCAAACTTAGAAAAAAAGTTTGCAGAGCCTATCATTTTTTTTTTTAATTTTTTTTTCAATGTTTATTTATTTTTGGGACAGAGAGAGACAGAGCATGAATGGGCGAGGGGCAGAGAGAGAGGGAGACACAGAAACGGAAACAGGCTCCAGGCTCTGAGCCATCAGCCCAGAGCCCGACGCGGGGCCTGAACTCACGGACCACCAGATCGTGACCTGGCTGAAGTCGGACGCCTAACTGACTGCGCCACCCAGGCGCCCCAACAGAGTCTATCATTTAAAGGAAAATATAATCAGTGCATGTGAAAATATAAACAGTGTCATGTGATACTTACACCCTAATATACTTATGTTTTATAACTATAGTTACTTATAGTATATTGCATACTTTAGTATTTGAGGCATTGTCCATAAATTATTTTGGTTGACTGTCCTAACAATTCTGTAACATCAGAATGGACAGGTTGTAATGTAAAGGAGAGAGAAAGTCTTTTTGTGGATTGAAATAGTTAAGTGGTAAGAAAGTCATAGTGATAAATAAATAAATAAATAAATAAAGCCATAGTGATAAATATCACCATAGTGATGTCATTCAGCAAAATATTTTATTTATTTTCATTTTCTACTTTCATTTTTTAAAGTTTATTTATTTATCTTGAGAGAGTGGGAGACCGTGCACACGAGGGGGAGAGGAGCAGAGAGAGGGAGAGAGAGAATCCCAAGAGGCTCTGCACAGCTAGTACAGAGCCCAACGTGGGGTTCGATCTCACGAACTGTAAGATCATGACCTGAACTGAAATCAAGAGTCGATGCTTAACCAACTGAGCCACCCAGGTGCCCCTCAACAAAATAGTTCAAATCATTTCAAAATCTGAGACTTATGGGAAATTCCTTTGAGATACTTGAATTTACTTAAGGTTGTTAATGCAGAATAAAAAAAAATTAAGGACAGAAAATGATCTTTTCAATTACTTGAGTCTCTAGGCCACCACCATGAAATCCCTATGTCAGTTCGCATCTCTGTCTGGTACCACAATGCTCCCTATTAGGTCTCCTCATGTCCAGTTTTGTTTCACTCTGAGCCATATAAGCCAGAGTGACCTTTCTAAAGGCAAATATGATAAATATTGTCACTTCCCTGATGAAAACTCAACGGCTTTTCCTATTTCCCTTAGAATGAAAAATAAAGACTTATATTACGATGCCCTCTTCAGCCCAGTGTGGTTCAGGATGAACAGCAAAATAAGGCATCTAGGCATATTGAATATTTTAAGCTGAAGGAGTCTGAGACTATGGCAGAGGCAGGAAGGTCACTTTGATCTTCCATAACCCTCAGCCCCTGATGCAGGTGGTAAAACCCTCATATGAGAGTTGTTCTCCTCATATCTGGAGGAAAGGAAGGTACTTATCAAAGGAAAGGAACACAGAGAAGACACCTAACACACAGGTCTTGTCATGTTTCTGCAGTTTATTATATATACCTCATACTCCTTAATCTACCGTATTTCTACATGACTGCCCACCTGTCATCAAACCTAGCAAAAAATATTCACATCTGCTTCTTAGTCCCTATGTCCTTAGGAAGGCTTCTGTGTCACAAACAACTTACATTACATCAATCTGTATGCTTTTTTTCCTGCCAATTTATCTCTATCATTTTAATTTCAGACCCAGCTAGGGACTGTCAGAGGGTTCAGGAAAACTTTTTCCTCCCCTACAAACCTCATTTTTCAACTCAACACTACCCCTGCTTCTCCAACCTCCAAAAAACAGCCTCAGTTATTTGAACATATTCTCTCACTTCTAGGGATTTTCTGCATGTATTTTCTCTAACTGGAACTCTTTCTCACATCTTTATCTACCTACTTCTTATTCATCATTCAGGTTTCATCTTAACCACATCCTCTGCAGAACCTTCCACATTCCTTCTAGATTAGGTTAGATGCCCTTGTAATGTCTTTCTACGCTAGAACATATTATACTTTATTATAATATTTTGTATTAATTGACTGTTTCCCTTGGTGACCGTGCCTACGTAAAAAGGCACTGTATTTGTGTTGCATGCTATGGTCTCTCCAGGGCCCAGCACAGTGTCTGATGGAAGTAGAGGCTTAAGAAATGCTTATTAAATGAAAATAGTTAATCTTTTCAAAATATACAATATTTTACAGTCTGGCATGCACTATAGACTATAAAGCATAAATGTATCAATTTCATATAGTCATTAATTTAGCCAGAGATAAAGTTAGAGATGTATGTTGAAAATGCACCTGCTAGAAACAGTATGTTTAGAATATGCTCGATTAAAAAAAAGGATAGTATAAAATTCATTTAAAATGATAACCACCTTGGGGAACTGTTAGTTGTTAAAAAAAAAAAAGATGAAAAACAATCATCTGAAATCAAAAGGATGACTAGGTTCTATCTTGAAGTAAAGGAAAAAAAGAAAAAAAGCTGAACTAAACTAAACTGAAATAAAAAGAGAGAATAGCATGCTCTTTTGTTGAAGTTTTGAACAGCTATAGAAGGCAAAGTGGAAATGGAAGGGAAACAAGGTACAGGACCTGATTTGATTTTCTGCTCATTGAAACCTCTGGTCCTTTTCTCATGTTGCAAATACTTTATAACATAAGAAAAGGAGAGGATGAGGGGAATAAGATGGAGAATCAGTAGCAAGCATTGCCCAAGTGCTTTTAAAAAATTCAAATCCTTCTAAAACAAGAAACTGTGGGGAAAACAAACAAAACAAAATGGTAGCATAATTCTTTCCCACAATCAAGGCTCAAATTAGGCACCTGGGGCATACTGTATAAGAAGGAAGACTCTTCATCCTTCCTTCACATAAACATATTTGTTTCAGTGGGTGGGTTCGGCATTACTCGATTAACTAGCAACTCCACTGGCACTGAGCCACCAAGGAGGCTTTTGAATGTGACACTTGGTTCCTTAACAGACTCTTTCAACAAAGGACAGATAAAAAGTAAAAGAGAGGACAACTTTCTTAAATGAAGCAATATCACATAGCACTAATTACCTGTTCATAATACTGGATATTCTCCTCAGCCATATCTGTAAATGCTGACTTGATATCATTTTGCATATTATGTCTCCATCTTTCCCAGTCTGCTTTCAGGGCATTATTAGCGCATTCAACTTTATCTTCAAGTTTTCCAATCTCTTCTGTAAGCTGAATTAGATCACAAAGAGAGATAAATTGATCTATGTATTCTTATTACTAAATGAATTCATCAAGTCTAAGCTGAACATTATATCAAAACATCTTAAGAATAATTCTTTGGAAAGTCACCAGCACTTACCATGTGTAATAACCAGTTATAGTAAAAAGAAGACTGGGCTCAGCCAGAGATGCTAACTGGAGTTCGAAGATCAACCATCAATTAACATTTGACCTTGGCCTAATCTGTCAAACCTTGGGCTTAGGTTTCACTATTTATAAAACAGAGGAAATTGAACTACAAGTTATCTTAAAATTCTTTTGTACTAACTCTCACTACCACTATTGTTTATGGTGATAATATTTATGTTAAAAGGCATGGTTTCATTAACCAGCTTCCTATTCTTGGGCTTCATTTTTCAATTGTTTTTTACTAGAAAGATCAATTAACTCACCTGTTACAACATCCATTCAGATTATGCACTCTAACCTGGAGGCCCAGAGGATCAACTTGACAAATTTCACCAAGCTAGTACTAGAAGCAGGTTTATGTCTGAAGACACCTAACACCTAGTCCGTGCATCATTACACAGGCTTAGCATGATATTTACACCCCCTCACCACTTCACCTGCCAACCTTATAGCATATAGTCCAGCAGCTTATGGCTTATATTTTGTGTATTTACATATTAATACATATATTTATACATATATATTTATTCATATATTCAGCATATATTTAAGTGCCTTCTCTGCACCAGACATTCTTCTAGGAGAATTCAGTATTGAAGACAATAGACAAAATCTCTGCTTTTACTCAAATGGAGAGAGACAAACCAAAAGCAAGATAAATGAAATAGGGACTATCAACTGAAAATTAATGCTAAAAAGAAAAATGAAGCAGAAAGGTAGATAGGGAACATACAATGATCCAATTTCACATGAGATGGCAGAGGAAAGCCTAAATAAGAAAGTGTCTTTTGAATAAATATCTTCAGTCCACAAGAGAGTAAACCATGGGGGTTCTCAGTAGAAAAGTTGTTCCTGGCAGAAGAAACAAGGGTAACAGACTGCAGGCGGAAGCATGCCCCGATGGTCCAAGAAGAACATGGAGACTAGCACGGCTGTAGCATATAGTGGAGTGAACAAAAAAGGGAAGGTTCTAGGAGATGAAGTCACATAAGAAATGGGTGACCAGATCTTACTGAGGCATGTAGTCTGTGGTGAGGTTCTTGGATTTTTACTGAGATCCAAAGCCAGGAAATTACATGCAGAAATGATACCATCTCTCTCATATCTTAAAAGGGGCATCATCATTACCATTGTGGTGTGACTGAAAGTATTTGAAAGAGACCATTATTCAAGAAGATCCACATTTCAGAGATGTTGAAATGCAAGAATGTCTTAGAATAAAAATAGGTTATTTTGCTTCTAATGTTTATGTGAATTATTACTCTAACATCATCATTATCATCATCATCATCACCATCATCATCATTATTGCTATAGAATTTCACCTTTCTGCCCTTATTTCATCGCAGCAGTATTTGTTTTTATTTCCTAAGAATAGACACTTGGTATTACATAAATCTCTGATTATGAGAGATCTATTTCATTAGTAAGGTTGACTTTCATGGTTTTTTTTTTGGGGGGGGGGAGGGAGGCAGATATTATTTTACTTTCTTGTTCTGTTTGTAAACTATCTCAGGGAAGCCATTTATTATTTTATGAGTATGTGTACTCTTTGGAGTGATTATTTTGTTACATCTTAGAAAATTTGTCTAATGAGTTGTTAATGGGATGTCTGATGGTGGATGCCAGGGGATAAGCTAAGAGTTAAACTGCTAAAATGCCAGACCCAAACAGGTTCTGGGTCTGCTGGAAAAATCCTAGGGGCTGGTTAGAAAAATTCACTCCTCTGGGTTGTTGGATGGAATCATGCAATTTTCAAAGTCAGATGGAAATTATTAGCATAATGTCTCTTTTATGTAGGATCAGGAGGTACCTACACCAACTGTGAGTGCACTATTATTCTCCTCTGCTTAGCATTTTCAGTCTAAAATTGTTATGCACTGGAGTGGGTTTACTGGCAGACTGCTCTACTAAAATTGGCTTTCGGAAACAGAGTATCTGAATCATATATTGTATCTTTCTCCCCTTCATAACAGTTTAACATGATGTCCCTGCCATAAGGGGTTTACAACATAGTTTTCCCTTTGTCAATCTGTAACTCCCCCTCATAAAAGCCCATGAAGTGGTGGCCTGCCTGGTTGGTGCTTCTGCTGTGACAGAGCTACTAGAGAAGTCCTGTCCTGTTCTCTCACCTCACTCTCACCTACAGGAACATTTGTAGGCTTATCAGCACAGAACTAGGATTAAGACTTATGAAAGGTTAAACCAACTTCAGTTTAAGTTCCACTTCCATCTTTAAAAGTTATGTGACCTTGGGTAGGACTAGCTGTTGAAGCCCTAGTTTCTTCAACTATAAAACAGATATGAAAAAATACCTATCACATAGGGGTTTTAGATGCATGAAATAATGAACACTAGTTGACTTAAACAGTGCCTGACAATTTGCCTACTAAATGTTATGTATTACCATCACCACCATTACCACCGCCGCGATGACCACCACCATCAGCACCATCATCATTAACTGGTGAAACTCAAGTTGATTCCCTCTCCTATTCCAGTATTTTGATTTCTGGAAGTACTGTATTCCTCTGCCAGCGTCTAGGTCTTAGGTTAACTTCTAGTGCTAGTTCTCAATCTCTTCTCACCAGTAAGGAAGATGATGCATATGCTTTAAATATATATGATCAATTCTTATCTTTTTTTGTAGCCAAATATGAGTAATTTTTCTTTCTTTGATGATTTCATCATTATTTTAGTTGGAAAAGGAGAAAAAAGACATTAGGTATTTCCCCACACTGAATCATCTTCCCATAATTTCAATTCTAGGAAACTCTAATTTATAATAAGCACAAAATATCTACTTCAAATGGAGAAGGAGCTGGATAATATCTTACCTAATAATTTACAAAAGCCCAATATACCCTTTTTCTTAGTTGACTTCAATTTAGCAGGGACTTAAATACCATTCTTGGTATAAGAAACTATGGATTCAGAGGGTGCCATCCAGGCTTTGAACATATACAGTCAATGAAAGTTAACTGAGGTGGGAGGGTAAGGTGTTAGAACCTGGCAGGCCAAAGAAGCCCCTCTAGCCACACAGCAGGTTTCAATAACTCGAAAAGTAGGAAATTCAATTCATTTTCTCTACTATAAAATAGCACAGAAAAGATGGAATTAAAAAGGATTAAAGCTTAAATAATTGTTTTCACAAATCCTGGAAACGATTTGGTCCTCTTTTAGTGGAAAAATTTAAGAAGCAAGCAATCCTTTTTGCCAGGAAAATGTTGTAATACCAGAATAAGTAATACAAGATTGTAAGATAGTGGGGAAAAAAAAAGGGAAGATTTATATTTAACAGCAAGGCTAATGGGTAATTTCTAGCTTCAGTTATATTCAACCAGAAATTAGCCACGCAATTAAATGAAAACCATTAATACTAAGAGCTCAGGCAAACAAAACAAAATCTTTCTCCAAAAGTAACTTCCTACTATAGTACCAGTAATGGCAACAATAATAATAACCATTTATTGCATTTTTGCCATGGGCCATTGCATTAAGCTATATACTTTACATATATTATTTCATTTAATCTGCATAATAATGTTGCAAATTTGGTATTATTATCTTCCTTTTACAAGTTAGAAAAGTGGGAAAAAATGAAAGAGATCTCATAGCTTTTTGTGGCATAATAAAGATTCAAACAAAAGTCCGCCTAAGTCAAAGCCCATGTTTTTTCCACACTGACTAAATAGCACCAAGCTAGTATGCCTGTGGCTTTCAAGGCTGAAATGATTCACCTTTAACTAAAGGAGTCTATAATCTATTAGAATACACAGATGCAGGTGGTACTTGGGTGGCTCAACAGGTTGAGTGTCCAACTCTTGATTTCAGCTCAGGTCATGATCTCACGGTTTGTGAGTTCGAGCCCCACATTGGGCTCCTCCCACTGATGGTGCAGGGCCTGCCTGGGATTTGCTTTCCCTCTCCCTCCCTCTCTGTCCCTCTCCTGCTTGTGTCCTCCTTCTCTCTCTCTCTCTCTCTCTCTCTCTCTCTCTCTCTCTCTCTCTCTCTCTCTCCCTCGCTTTCTCTAAATAAATAAACTTAAAAAAAAAGTTTTTTTTGCACATATGCAAAAATGAAATAAAAACTAAAGCTATAATACAAAGCAGAATGTAATATATACCACATGGAGGAAAAAATTACAGTAGTATAGAAAGACACAGAATGTAGGATTAATTTTGATTGGGATAGGGGATGTTTTGACTGCCAATTCAGTAGGCAGGGACTGGGGAAGAACTGCCTGGATGAATGTAAGGCATAAACAAAACCACAGAGATGGCATGCTACAGACTGTGATGACAGAATGGATAAGAGGTAGGTTTGGAGTCTGGAGGTGGGCAAGTGGAAACAAGAAATGCTGCTGGGTAGGCTGATTGAAGATTCACTGCTTACAGGGTTTGAATGACATTGAGCATGAAATGGATTCTGCAGGAAATGGTAAATCACTAAAAGTTTTTGACCAGAACAGAGCTGTATTTCCTAAGTCAGATATAGAGGGATGGTTAAAAGAGAAAGGAAGGAGGAGAGGAAAAAGGAAACCAGTTAACCTGCACTAGCATAATGAAGAAACAATGAAAAATGATAAGGAGGATCTAGTTCATCCCCACTCATTCGCTCATCCAGCACACTCACTCAGCATCCATCTAGTTTGTGTTAGGAACTAAGATAATGGGTAGTGTAGGATGACCATGAACTCACCTCCTCCCATGGACATGCTGAATCTTTATCTATATACAGAGAAATTCCTCCTGAGGAACTCAGGGCTGACTGAACAGCCAGACAAAAATACCACCAAAAAAGAAAATTACAAGCCAATATCCCTGATGAATATAGATGTAAAAATCCTTAACAAAATATTAGTAAAACAAATTCAAAACCACATTAAAAGGATCATATTCCAGGATCATGTTGGATTTACTCCAGATGCAAGAATGGTTGCATCAATCAATGTGATACACTACATTAAAAAGACAAAGGATAAAAATCATGTGATCTCAATAAATGCAGAAAAAGCATTTGACAAAATTCAACATCTATTTATGACAAAAACTCTCAACAAAGTAGATATGGAAGGAATGGACCTCAACAGAATAATGGCCATATATGACAAACCCACAGCTAACATCACACTCAATGGTGAAAAGCTGAAAGCTTTTCCTTTAATACCAGAACAGGACAAAGTGGCCCACAATATGATTTTTACTCAAAATAGTATTGGAAGTTCTACCCACAGAAATTAGCCAAGAAAAAGTAATAAAAAGTATTCAAATTGGACAGAAGTAAAACTGTCACTATTTGCAGATGACATGATACTAAATATAGAAAACTCTAAAGGCGCTACCAAAAAGCCATTAGAACTAATAAATAAATTCTTTAAGTAAAGTCTCAGAATATAGAGTTAATATACAGAAATCAATTGTGTTTCTATATGTTGATAACTAACTATCAGAAAGGAATTACGAAAATAACACCATTTATAATTTCATCAGAAAAAAGACAGTATCCAGGAATAAATTTAAGGAGGTGAAAGACCTGTACACTAAAAACTCTACGACATTAATAAAAGAAATGAAAGGCAACACAAATACACGTAAAGTTATTCTATGCTCACGGATTGGAAGAGCTAATATTAAAATGTCCATACTACCCAAGGCAATCTACAGAGTCAATGAAATCTCCATCAAAATACCAATGGCATTTTTCAAAGAACTAAAACAAATAATCCTAAAATTTGTATGGAACCACAAAATTCTCCAAATAGAACAATCTGGAGGGAAAACAAACAACCAAAAAGAAAATATAAAAACAAAAACAAAGCTGGAAGCACCATGCTCCCTGATTTCAAACTATACTACAAAGCTGTAGCAATCAAAACAGTTTGGTACTGGCCCAAAAAGAGACATATAACAGTGGAATAGAATAGACAACCCAGAAATAAACCTACATATTATATGGCCTATTAATATATAACAAAGGAGGCAAGAATATACAATGAGGAAAAGACAGGCTTTTCAAAACATGGTATTAAGAAAACTGGACAGTCACATGCAAATGAATGGCACTGG
Organism: Prionailurus bengalensis; assembly: GCF_016509475.1. Taxonomy (NCBI): domain Eukaryota; kingdom Metazoa; phylum Chordata; class Mammalia; order Carnivora; family Felidae; genus Prionailurus; species Prionailurus bengalensis. Next base: position 84,566,154 of record NC_057345.1, on the reverse strand, counting down.
ACCAGTATCTTACAACATATACAAACATAAATAGAAAACAGATTAAAGACCTGAATGTAAACCTAAAACTAGAAAATTCCTAGAAGAAAATCATAGGAAGTAAACTTTTTAACATTGATCTTAGCAATATTTTTTTGGCCTCAGGTAAGAGTCAACAAAAGCTAAAATAAAACAAATGGGACCTCATCAAATTAAAAAAATGTTTGCACAGTGAAGGAAATCATCAACAGAACAAAAATGAAACCTACTGAATGGGAGAATGTATTTGCAAATCATACATCTCATAAGGGTGTAATATCCAAAATATACAATGAACTTATACAATTTAATATAAAAAAAAAAACCTGATTGAAAAATGGGCAGAAGACTTGAACATATATGTTCCTAAAGAACACATATAGATGGCAATAGGCGTATGAAAAGATACTCAACATCACTAGTCACCATGGAAATGAAAATCAAAACAACTATGAGATATGACCTCAAACCTGTCAGAAAAGTTATTATCAAAAAGATAAAGGGGGGCCAAGATGGAGGAACAGCATGGAAGTTTTTTTTGCATCTCTAGTCCCTGCAATACAGCCAGATCAACACTAAACTATTCTGCACACCTAGATAACTGATTTGAGGATTAACACAACAATCTGCACAACCTGAACCAGAGAACTCAGCAGGCACGAGGCACGAAGAGGTGAACTGGGGGAGAAAGCCGCAGAGAGAGGGGAACTCCTTGGCTTGCAGATAGAGGATGGAGACAGGGGGAGAGTACAGAAAGCATCCTCCCCGCCTAAAAGCAGCTGGAGAGAAAATAAAGAGTACACAAGAGACTGAACAAGAAAGGGAGAAGGGAGAAAGGAGAAAGGAGAGGGTTTAAATTCCATTAAGACTCCGTAAATGGGGAGTGCAGAGTCTGCAACTCCGCAGCTCGATACCTGGCAGTGCTCTGGTGGGAAGGGCAAATCCCCACAGAGAGCGAGGTCCTCGGAGTCCTCAGGCCACACGGAGAGAGGAAGTTCCCCTGCTGGGAGGGCATTTGGTAGAGGCTGGTCCCAGTGAACCCCAGAGAACAACCACATCCTTTGGTGCTGGAACACAAACGCTAAAGGGAAAGCCCGGTGCCAGATATGTGTTGTAATTATCCACGAACCTTGAAATGCTACTCCTACAAGATCACGGGAACTTTTTCTGGGGTGGGCTGGCACCCAGCCACAGTCTCTGGGCATTGGCAGCAACACAGTCCCACGAACGATCCTGGGGGTGAGCTGGCACCTGGCCATTGCTCACTGAGACCCTCCCCCAGAAGGTCTGAGTAAGTCAAAGCCGCAGTCCCTCAGAAGTGAGGGGTTGGGAAACACAGCCGCATCTGAGATAAAACTCAGGAGGGCGTTACCGCCTGGCAACCTAACGGCTTGGTCACAGACAGTGTAAAAGCGGGGAGTGGACGGAAGCCAGAGACACAGGCGACTGCTGGTCAGTGACAGCACAGCGTTCTGATACTAGAGACTGGGTAACTGAGTGATGCCATTTTCATCCCTCCCACGCATATGCATACACACCTACAGGCGCCATAACAATCTACCCCAGTAATGGAGAATGGAGCCATTACACTAAGCCCTGCCCAACTGGGCCAAACTCACTCTTCAGGAACACAAGTCTCTGTCTGCTTAGTTTACTGACTATAATGTGCTTCATAGTTCAACGTCTAGGGGAAACTGATGTAATTTCAATCGTACTTCAGTCTGTTTGCTGGTCCATCTATTCAATTTTTTTCTTTTCTTATTCTTAGATAAAGAAAAAAATTTATTTTTATTTTCCATTTCTATTAAAAATATTTTTTCTACTATATTTTTCATTTTTGTAAATTTTTCAAATTCTATTTTTTACTTCCATCATTTCATTTTATTCTATTTCACTGTATTCACTTTTTCAAATTTTCAAACTTTTCCTTTTTTTTTTTTCTTATCTTTCCCTTTTTCCTCTAATCTATCAAGCTCCTTTCAACAACCAGACCATAACATATCTAAGATCTACCATCCTTTTTTGGATTTTTTTTGTGTTGTTTTTAATTTTTTAATTTTAGATTTTTTTCTACCTTATTTATTCCTTTTCTTCCTTCAAAATGATGAAATAGAGGAATGCAGCCCAAAAGAAAGAACAGGAAAAAAACGACATCCAGGGACTTAATCAACACAGATACAAGCAAGATGTGTGAACCAGAATTTAAAATGATGATAATAAGAATACTAGCTGGGGTTGAAAACAGATTAGAATCCCTTTCTGTGGAGATAAAAGCTAGTCAGGATAATATAAAAAAAAAAATGTTATAACTGAGCTGCAATCTCAAATGGACGCCACAGCGGCAAGGATGGATGAGGCAGAGCAACGAATCAGCAATATAGAGGACAAACTTATGGAGAACAATGAAGCAGAAAAAAAGAGGTAGACTAAAGCAAAGGAGCACGATTTAAGAATTAGAGAAATCAGTGACTCATTAAAAAGGAACAACATCAGAATCATAGGGGTTCCAGACAATGAAGAGAGAGAAAAAGGGGTAGAAGAGTTATGTGAGCAAATCATAGTGGAAAACCATGCAGTTGGTGGGAATGTAAATAATTGTAGCCACTATGGAAAAGAGCATGGAAATTCCTCAAAATATTAAGAATAGAACTACTGTGCAATCCAGCAACTCCACCTCTGAGTATTTATCTGAAGAAAATGACAGCACCAATTCAAAGACATATATTCACCCCTACATTCATTGCAACATATTTACAATAGCCAAGTGTCCACAGATAAATGAATGGATAAAAAAAACACGATCTATATCTATCTATATCTATATCTATATTGATATTGATATCGATATCTATATGTATCTATATCTATATATTTATATAGATATATATACACACACATATATATATGTATACATACACACACACACACACACAATGAAATATTAGCCACAAAAAAGAATTAAATCATAACATTTGTGACAACAGAGATGGACAACATAATATCAAGAAGGTATTATGCTAAGTGAAAGAAGTTAGTTAGGGAATGACAAATGCTGTATGATTTCACTTATATGTGGAATCTAAAAAACAAAAAAAAAAACAAAACAGATTCATAAATACAGGAAACAAACTGTTGGTTACCATGGGGGGAGGGGTTGAGGGATTGAGGGTTGGGTGAAATAGGTGAAGATGATTAGGAGACACAAACTTGTAGGTATAAAATAAATAAATCATTGGGATGTAATATACAGCATAGGGAATACTGTCAATAATATTGTAACAACTTTGTGTGATGACAAATGGCAACTAGATTTACCATGGGGAATACTTTGTAGTGTATAAAAATATTGAATCACTATGATGTACACCTGAAATTAATAGGATATATGTCAACTGCACCTCATTAAAAAATAAATAAAATAAAAAAAGAAAGAAAAAGAACTAAGTTGAAGAATGAATAAACAGACTTTGTCCTCAAGGACTCATACCCAAGAGGAGAGATTAAAAAATCAATCATATGAAGTAAACGTGAAAGGCATTTCATGAAAAGCAAATAGTAGTATGCAGTCCTAGAAGCATGTCTATTTGGGAGTTTCTAAAAAATTACAGGTGGTTCGTTAAAGTTGGTACCTGGAGTGTGAGTAGGGGAATTGCAAAAGATGAGGAAAGAGAGGCAGGCAGTTGCCAGGTCCTAAAAGGATATCCTTTAAAAAAGACAAGTGAAATAACTGAGAGGGGCTAAGGAAAGGAAAGGACCTGGGGACAGCAGTAACAAATCAGATTCCTGATGCAAGGGTCCTTTAGGAGAAAAGGTAAATGCTGGGAGACACAATCAGCAGGGTTTGTCAACTGACAATATGTGGGCCCTGGGAGAAAAGTCTGTTTTGCTGGTAAGATTAACTGGAGGAATAGGTCGAGTATCACACTTAAGCTCTGAAACTTCCAAAGTGACTTGGGTAGTTTGGGCAAGCAGTGAGGGGATAGGGACTTATAAGTTATATACAAACACATCTAAGTACTTTCAATAATGAAAAATTAGAACTATATGTTTGTGGAGGACAAATAAAACTGTAAAAAAAATACCCAGAGAAGTGCTCTGCATCTAAGTGCAGCTAATGTACATTCTCTATCTTTTGGCAAGACTTCTCTTTATTACCAAGGTTTTTAGCTTGATATTTTAATGATGCTTAAATTGTCTTAGAATTCTTCTAGAATAAAAAATAGTGATGTGGTTCATTTTTGAAAACTGTTAAAAACACTTGTTCCTGCGAAATAAATACCTAATCCTACTCATTAAAACACATAAATATATAACCCTGGTTCTATTTTTTTGCCCATATCCTCTTTTGATATAATCAACTATTTTATTGCACTATGCTTTCAAGATTTTCAGAAAACTATAAAACATTTTACTGGTTTAAAATAAGTAATTCAAATGTCATTCAGTATTTTAACTGAATTAAGTAGAAATTTTAGGTTTAGTGTACCTATAGAAGAATCAAGTCTTGGGGCACCTTGGTGGCTTGGTTGGTTAAGCATCTGACTCTTGTTCTCAGTTCAGGTCATGATCTCATGGTTTGTGAGTTTAAGCCCCACATCAGGCTCTGCACTGACAGCCTGCTTGGGATTCTCTCTCTCTTCTTTCTGCCCCTTCTCTGTGTGCTTGCTCTCTCTCAAAATAAACAAGCAAACTTAAAAAAAAAAAAGAAGAATCAAGTCTTCTTCAGGAATATCACATGTATAGTGATAGAGCTGTGAGAAATTTGATACAAAAAAACAACAGAAAAGTTTTCTGTTAGAAAAGGAAGGCCATTCAGAAGTGGTTCAACATCAAGAAACACCTTCTAAGAGTTACATACTGAAAAGATGACAGTCTTTATTTACTAAGTTCATAATTGTTTATTTCTTGTCTACTATGGGCAAGGCACATGGTAAATGTTTGAAGAGTAGAAACCACATAATGAGCACACAATTTCTTTGAGGCACCTGCAGCTAAATAAATCTTACAAAAAGCAGGATTCCTATGTTTGGGGTTTACATTTGTTCTAGAAAGAAGCTTAAATTAAATCCTAAATTGTTTTTTAGTTAAAAACTATTTTTCCTGAAAGATGAACATGACCTAACATTGGCAACTTTGTGACATGTTTCACTAAAAATTCTTACAAAGTGAATGAAAAATGTGCTGATCTCTGAGAAGGGACAAAGTCACAGAGGAAAAAATTAAAGAAAATAACAAGAAGAAAAAGAAAAAATAATAATCACACTAAAAATAGTCTACCACTAACATCAACATATTAGTGCTAAAGTAATATTTAATTACTCTTTCAATATTTAATTCCCTTTCATGAAAAGTACAGTCTAAGAGAAGGATGTCAGGTAGAAGAATAAAAGACGCATAAAGTTCATGTCATATCCCATCAACTTGGAGGTATTCTAGATTCAGCTGAAGGGAACTTCCCTTTGTTAGGTTGGCCTTGTTTTGTTTCTTTGGTTCAGTTCAAGGTTATCTAGAGAATAGCTTAATGATCAAAAGGGCCGTGAACGGATGCACTGGGTTCCATCAACACCAGCTACAGCTTGAACCCTGGTCATCATGCTGTGAATGTTTGTCACAAGGCATGTGGGAAAGCCGGTAAAATAATCTGGGTGAATCTATGCAGATCATTCACTATGCTAGAAAATAAAACCTACATTCTATTGGCATAGGTCTATGGACCATTGTTACAACTGTAGACTATTACACTATCTTTAAGGTATTCAGTTTTTGACACCCATGTCTGCTAATGCAACCACAGGTGCACTCAATTCCTCAAACTCACTTAACCACATTGGAGGTTTCCCTCCTTATTCCCTCAAACCTGACTTTGGGTGAAACCAATGTAGAAACCCTTTAGTATTTTAATTATGTTTATATTACTAAATATTTCTATTTATAGATTTTATGGATTGTAATTTTCTATTACTTTTACAAATTTAAATTTGTAAGAAAATACACATTACAACCATCAGAAATAGATCTACCATTAGAGAAGTTATATAAATTCATGAAATATGGTTTATTAGCTATTTGTAACCAAATTATTGACTGAAATATAAAAAGAAAAAAAAATAATTCTTTAAAATAGTATTTTGGTAACTTTATAAAAAACGTAACAGTACATTTTAGAATCCTATAATTTTTTTTTGTGACAAAATGTGATCCTGGAAATTATAATGTAAATATTTATTTATAAAGAAAATATTACAGATGAGGAATGTATTCTCACAAAGTTAGGGTTGCAAATAAGATATTAAAAATATAAAAATGGGGCACTTGGGTGGCTCAGGTGGTTAGGTGTCTGACTTAGGCTCAGGTTGTGATCTTGCAGTTCGGGAGTTCGTACCCTGAATCGGGCTCTGCACGGACAGCACAGAGCCTGCTTGAGATCTGCTCTTCCCTTCTCTCTCTGCCCCTCTCTCCCTTGTGCTTTCTCTCTCCAAAAATAAATTAATTTCTAAAAAGCTATATAGCTTTAAACAATATATTGTTAAAAAGAACATACTCCACAAATATAAATCTTTAAAAATATTGTATAATAAATAAAATACGGAAATAAATTCTGTAAAATGGGATTACTTGTATACTCATCAAATACATAAGAGGTAAATAAAATGGGGCGCCTGGGTGGCGCAGTCGGTTAAGCATCCGACTTCAGCCAGGTCACGATCTTGCGGTCTGTGAGTTTGAGCCCCGCGTCGGGCTCTGGACTGATGGCTCAGAGCCTGGAAACTGCTTCCGATTCTGTGTCTCCCTCTCTCTCTGCCCCTCCCCCGTTCATGCTCTGTCTCTCTCTGTCCCAAAAAATAAATAAATGTTGAAAAAAAAATTTAAAAAAAAAGAGGTAAATAAAATGTATCCAGACTACATATTTGATCTAACACTAAACATTTGAAAATAAGTGGACTTTTCTTTTTAGAAATTAAAGCATATTTAAAGATGACTGGGTAGGCTTTTTGCTCTTAAGACTTAAGTTTGATCTTTTGATGCTGTTGCTCTCAATGCATTTCCATTACTGAGGCAAGAACTTTTAAGTTTACTAACAGAAATAGCCATTATTCCACTGAATTTGCTTAGCTAGCCTATGTCCTCCCACAAATGGACTTTGAGAGCTTCTTTGGACTTTCTGGCAGGAAAGTACAGCTATTTAGGAATTACTTTAGAATAGCTCTGGATTTGGCAAGGGCTATGAAAAAGAGCAATTAGCTTTTAGAGGGATGGACACAAAAAATGGAGACCATCTCCCCAGCCAGCAGAGTGAAATCACCCATTGTTATTAAGGGGATGACAAACAGTCCTAACTCCTTTACGTTCTTGAAAGCCTTTAGACCATCTTTCTTCTTTCTCGAACACTATCAAGGATAGCCTGGTAGTAAGAATAAGAGGGGAATTCAAAGGGGTGTCTTTAAGTCATAGTGAAGAGTGGAGTTAGGAAAGGGAGTCATGTACCTGCAAGTACCTAGCACACAGCAGATTCTTAATATCTGCCATCTAATTTAACACTTCTGAGTCCCTACCACAATCAGGTCCTGTGCTATATGTGACATATGGCACCTCATTTAACTTTCTCTATAACTCTTGGAGGTAGCTTTCTTTTGCCCAAATCTAGCTGGCCTAAGTTTTTGGTAATGTTAACAAAAATAGAATTTGTAGATGATGTGGATCCCTGGAACACTATATTCTCAATAGCCTTAGGCCAATTCTCAAAATTTTTTTTTTCTCCTGAAAAAAATATATATATATATATTTCTGTCCCATAAATTTTATTTACTTGTGCTCCTTAAACCTCTATTGTCTTCCAAAATGCAGTTTCTTATTACCCTCAATGAGATAGAACAAATAAATTGAATATTAAACATTAATTTAAAAAATCTTTACACGCTTACTATGTGCCAGCCATTGGCTCAGGCACATGACCAATGGCACAGGCATGAAGACAAGAGGAAAGGTCCCTGTCATTGGGAGTTTATGAGATAGTAGGGGTTTAAGACACACATTGTACTAGGCATCCGCTCTTATTTTACCAATTGTTTTCCAGTCTATCAATAAATTTGTTCTTTTTTTTTATATATAAAATAAGAAAGTACTTCCCAAACTAAAGTTTAAGCAATCTAGAATATCTACATTCAAAAATTCCTCTAAAAAATGAAATGTCTTTACATCCAATAACTATCCTTACTGCACTAAATATCCACTTGATGGAATTAAGCTAAGCATTGATATAGAGAAGTAAACAATCAAATTGTAATCAACTCAGATAGGGTAATAACCTCATTTCCAGAACATTTCTGTATGTCCAGTGCTCTGCTGCATGTGGGGAGCAAGACATGTACCTGTTACAAGGGAGAGTGACCTGCCTTAGTGACAAGTTCCTTGCTTCCTAACAACAAGATGCTTTTGCATCTAGATCAACCCGGAGTCCACAAGTACTGTCTACTTAGGCAGCTTCACTCTGAACAAGTAACATTTCATCCTTCTTGGTTGCCTGAGGGTATTAATACATTGGTTTGGGCTCTTCCTCTTTTCTTGTCCTGAATTCTAAAAACCTCATAATCACACACATGTATAATAGACTCCTTAATAATAAGTCTACAGTTTGCTAATCCGTAATATGAGGAGGAAGAGAGTACCTACTTAATAGGATTCTTTTGAATACTGTGTTAGCAAAGAACCTGGGACTTAAGCATTTAGCACACGTTAGGGTTAGAGGTGCACTCTGAAAGGATTAGTCTAAGTGTCTCAGAAATATCCTGAATGAATCTGTCAGGCTCACTCATGTGCACTATATTAGAGACTCCTTACCGAGGACGTGCATAACAAAAGGAACAGCAATCATAAGAGAAACAGAGACACTTTGTTAATGGCTCAGAAAGCTCCTTCCAAAACCTAATGTATCTGAGAGTGCTGATGGCCGGACTGGACGATGTAGCCAGGCCAAAATGTCTAAGTAAGGCCATTCTAACAGGCCTTTCTCCAAATCAGATATGTGGGGCCAAAAAGAGTCCAAAAATTACCTCCATTTTAAGGAACTAGGTTGCCATGTCACATTAATGGGTTAATGTTAGTATCTTGTTAATTATGAAATAATAAAATCCTAAAACAGAAGATGCCAACGGACCTTTTGCTCCCCTGACTCTGAAGGCACTTTAGAGTATACTTCCTATTAACTAAAAATATCTTTTCAAGCAACTGAAGAAGATCCACCATATTTCCAAACATTTTCTCCCCCCCCCCCCGCCTCCCCAAACATTTTCTTAGGCCTTTAGTTTTTCTTATTTATCAGATATTGGTCATTAGTTTTTAGGAAATGTATTAGTTCAGTCAACAGCTAGTTGTTGAACACTTGCTATGTGCCAAGTATCATGTTAGGTCCAGTGCCCCTGTGTGAAATATTTACCTTCTTTTCTCACTCATTTTTTGACATACTGATTTCACAGAGACAGATCTTTACCTGACATCAGAAAATTCTCTCAATTCTGATACTATTTCATGATGAGACTAATATGAAATGCCTTAATCTATGTTTCTCAAATTGGGATTCCTATATCCGCATTAATACTCAGGGATGGTCCAGAGAATTGCTTCTCTGAATAGTCATGAATAAACATGGCACAATCTTTTATCATATTTTATGTGGATAGATATTTTATGGAGATCATATCAAATATTCTTAAATTAACACAAATATAATATGGAGTAGTGATATGCAAATAAAACTTCAAAACAAAAGAGCTTTAAAAAAATTTGAGCTTACATTGCCCATTAATGGGTCTCTCTCAGACAACTGGGGTATATGTTCCACCTTTTCTACATCAAAGAAAGTAACTCTTTTGGTAAAAAATGTTTGAATTACACACTACATTAAAATGTGTGTTAGAAGCAAATCTGCTTGACTGCTGAACTATATATTTAATAAATAATTAATATACTTTGGCATGATAATTCTAGGGGAGTTAATTGCCATGATTACCAACAATTTGTCAAAGTATCATTTATTAAAATTACAGATTGAGAAAGCAGCTTCCTCACAGCCTATTTCTCCAGGAATAGCTGCCAGGATGATGGAAGAAAATACTAGTCAAAATTTTTTCAATCACTGTGATCTATCACTGCTAAGTAGCAGTCTAGGGGGGATTTCACTTACATCTCTAAGAATCACTCTCACTGACTATTCAATCATCCAACTTTTATCACTCATGCCTTACATTATAATCTGGCAAGGAAACATCCTTTTCCTCACCCATCACTGTCTCCACTTGCAAGTACAGTAGTAAGGACAAACAGCACAATTAAAATTTAGAGTCTCTCCAGTATTATGACTAGGCCCTAACATCAAAACAGCTTATGAGGGTCTACTCCAAAAGCATTATTGGAAGAATTTTTTCTTCATTAAAAAATAATGGCAATCTCACAAAACTTAGTCCAATATGGAAAATTTTATGAGATTAGCAAGGCCTTGATACAAAAACTGATGTTCCTGGTATAAGCAATAGTAACAACAAATCATTCTTTTTCTTCTCAGCTTTACTGAGATATAATTGACAAATATAATTGTGTATGTTTGAAGTGTACAAGATAATGATGAATCTCATTCTTATTCAGAAATATTGATACAGAAGTCCTAAAACACTGAGCAAACCAAATCCAGCAATGGCCAAGTTGGATTTTCCCAGGGATCTAAGGATGGTTCTGATGAGAAAATCTCTTCCTCTTAGTATAAATCACCATATTAAGTGCATAATGGAGAAAAATCACAGAACTGAATGAGTAGATAATAGACAACTATTTAATAAAATTTACCACCCACATATGAGTCAACCTCCCATCACAGAGGATAAGAACTGCCTTAGCCTGTTTAAAAATATAGCAGGGGGAAAAGCTATAGCAAACATCATTACTAATGAAAAAAATCTTGAAAGCATTTATTTTAAAATCAGGAATAATACAAGAATGTCCCATCACTAATAACATTATAATGCATTTTTAGCCAGCTCAGTAAGAAATGAAAAAAAGAAATATAAAGTATAATGAGTGAATAAATATCAAATATCAAGTAAATAAACAAAACTATCAATATGCACCCATGATGGGATCTTCTACATAGGAAATCCCAAAGAGTCCACAAATCACTAAAATTAAAACAAATTTAGAAGATTATTGGATATAAGATAAATCTGCTCAAGTGAATTACATTTCTATACACTCATGCTGAAAAAAAGTTATAAAATAAATTTTCTGGATTTATAATTTATGATAAATACAAACAAAAAAAAAGGTTCTTAGGAATAAATTTATCAAAAAATGTTGAAGAACTTTTTGGAAAAGACATTTTGAACTTTATTGAGAGATATCCAAGAAGACTTAAATAAGTGGTGAGCATCTAAACAATCATTCTGTTTCATATGTTCTAGTTAGTTCTCTTTCCATTCATTTCAATTTAATTATGTTTCTCAGATAATCCTTTTCAGAAGAGCATTTAGTACAAAGTAGGTTCTTTTGCTATTCTCTATTTCAGTCTACTGTTCATTTCCTTAACCTTTATCAGAACTGACAATTATTTTTATTTGCCTATGTTGAAATGTAAGTTGTACCATAAGAGCCATGTGTCTATCTTTTGACCATTACATCCCCAGTACTTACACCATATGGGAATTTGATAATTATTTGTAGAATAGATGAATTATTTTAGAAAAGTGAAATATTAGCAATGAATCTAGGCTTGTTTCCCTACTGCCTTTCCAACGATTATTTCTTTATACTTTTAAATACCACACAAAACTAAAATGTGCCCGTACCAAACCCTAAAGTCATATTATCACCAAAATTTCGAACAAAAAAAAAATACAATTTGAGAATAATAGCTATTCTTTCTTAAAGATATCTTCATTGTTTTCCTTTTAAAGTGGCTTCTCTATTATTTCCTTTTATGGAAAAAAAATCAACCATTCAATCTATTTATTCAAATGCTAAAAATTTCTCTTCATCATCAGAAAAGCTGGGAAATTATCATTTCCAAAAGTTCTTGAAAATAATATACCTAAATAAAAAGAGTTAGATTGCCACTCCATCAGAAGACAATAGAAAATTCAAAAATCTAATTCTATTCTGACAGCCATGTCTTCTTAACAAGTATTAATTAAATTGCAGGGGAGAGATAAGAGGGCTCTTAACAATAAAATTATATTATTTTCTGATTCGTGAGTGAGGTAAGATGTGTCTGGAGAAATTAGATGCTTGATTATATAATGCTGCTCAGGCATACATGTGATTACTAAGTAGTACCTTTTTTATATACTTTACAACACACACGTTTCTTAAAAAGTAGAAACCTTTCTCCCTAAAACCCATTGCCAATTTTGTCATGCAAGTGTAACATGCCCAGGAAGAAACAATGCATTTTCTAAAAATGACAATTTGAGTCATAAACACCCACAAATGTAGTTGACACATCACCTTTCAAGTCAGCATCTCCAGCACCTCTACTACTCCTCAAATAAAGAATACGTTTTCCTGTAACATTAGAGGCAACAAAGCCAATTATTTACATATTCTTATTTTTTAAAATGTAGTGATCTCCTTTGAATCTTCTGCACAACAGAGGCATAGTAAATGCAGATTGGACTGAGGAAGATTTATTTTGAAGTGCTTCCATGAGTCTTTTTAATATAAATCTTTTTAAAAGGAATGATGTGTCTCCTTAAAAATTAAAAAGGAAGTCAAGGTCTTTGACTCTTTAGATGTAATAATTTCCTGTATTTGTTTTGGAAAAACATAATCTAAACTTAGAAAAGCAATATGCTAGGGATGCTTGTGTGCCTCAGTCAGTTAAGTGTCTGACTCCTGATTTTGGCTCAGGTCATGATCTCCAGGTGCGTGAGATAAAGCCCCACGTTGGACTCTGCACTGACAGCACAGAGCCTACTTGGGATTCTCTCCCCCTTTCTCTCTTCCCCTCTCCCCTCTCAAAATAAATAAATAAACTTTAAAAGAAATAAAAGTAATATGCAATATTATCATTAGGTTTTACTGAGGTTAAATGTTATTTCAAAGCCAAAAATCTAAACTTATGTCTTTTACAGACCTTTACAGGCTCCCCAATTTTCTGTCAAGAAATACTTTTACTTTATTCACTGCTTAACCAAACAGTGTCTCACATATTATCTCATTAAGCAAGCAAGAGTAAGGCTCTAGAGGTTTCAGTGACTTTTTTGTAACTTCTTCCTGGAACCTAGGTTCTCTAACTCCAACCCCCAACATACTACTAAATCCTATTTTGGAGTTTACATGCACATGAACTTCAGAGAATGTACAAATAACTTACAGGGCTACCTACACACAGGAAATTCCATTTATACATAACTCTTTTTGTTAACTGACCTGTAACATAACCTTAGTTTCAGGTGTACAACATAATGATTCAGTATTTATACATACAGCAAAATGATCACCACAATAACAAATCTGGTTAACATCCATCACCATTCATAGTTACACACTTTCTTTCTTATGATGAGAACTTTTAAGATCTACTCTCTTAGCAACTTTCAAATATACTCTACAGAATCATTAACTACGGTTACTGTGCTGTACATTATACGCCCATGACTTATTTATTTTATAACTGGAAGTTTGTACCTTTTGACAACCTTATATTTAACTTTTATTCAATGTTTTAAAATTATGTGCATAGTTTATAATATAGATACAATATACAAATTTAGCAGTATGAATTGATAATCTGTGAATTTAAAATGTACATATAGCAGGGTGGTATGCTCAGAAATATTTAAGTGATAAAGCATGTGATCAAAAAGTCTAGTGACTACAAGTCATCTTTGCTGAAGTATTGTGTACATTAATTACACTTTTACTCAGGTGAATTCTGATGTTTCTTTCATGCATTCATCTCTTTTCCATTTGAATTCCTACCAAAGCTAAAACCTCCATTAGATATAACCTTTCCTCTTTGACCCAACCAACAAAACTACCATACATAAAAAACAACTCTTATAGTTGCAACATATTCTAAACCAGAGCTAGCCAACAGAACTTACTGTGATGATAGAAATGTTCTGCTCTAGAGTGTCCAGACAGTAGCAATAGCCACACCTGACTACCAAAACAGTTAGTTCAACTGAGGAAATGAATTTTAAATTGTATTTAATTTTAAGTAATTCCAATGTAAATGTAAATAGACACATGTGACTGGGTACTATACTATACAGAACAGCTCCAGAAAGCTGTGATTAACATAGCTGGAATAGCATTTATGCTCAAGTATATAAGTTAGAGGTTCTCTCCCCAAAAGGTATCTTTTAATAAGGTTTTACTTGTTTTCCTAAAAAGCCTCTCATACTATGGAATATTTTTTGAACTACTTCATTCTTTTTTAAAGTTTCATTTATTTTGAGAAAGAGAGAGAGCATGAGCAGAGGAGGGGCAGCAAGAGGGAGAGAGAATCCCAAGCTGGCTCTGCACGGTCAGCACAGAGCCAGATGCAGGGCTCAAACTCATAAACTGCGAAATCATGACCTGAGCTGAAACCAAGAGCTGGACACTTGACCGACTGAGCCACCCAGGTGCCCCAGTTTTTTTTTTTTTTGATGGGACAACACAATTACTATTTCTAGAAAATGATTCATAATTCAAGTGTTTGATTATCATTACAAATAAGTATTTTAAAGTCTACTTTTAAAACACTGCAAACAGACAAAAAGAGCAACGAGTGAAGAGAGACAAGTCCCATCATACATAAAATATATTCTAAAACCTCCATTATTGAAACAGTATGGTTTTGAAGCTTAACCAACAGGCAGATCAAAGAAACATATAAAAAGGTCTTAAAATAGGTGCATATGAAAACAAAAACTATCAAAGGTAAGTATATTTCACAGGTAGCATCAAAAATTACTGGGGAAAACATGATTATTCAATAAACAGTTTTGGCACAACTGGATAGTTACTTAGAAAAGTATATAGTTGATTCCACACCTCACATTCATAACCAGACTCAATTCCAATGGCTCAAAGATTCAAATATTAAAAAAAAAGAAAACCACAAAAATTAACAGAAGAGACATGAGACAATATTTTAATTACCCTGAAGTAGGGGAGGACTTTGTCACATGTTCTTAAAACTAAAGTCCTTTAGAAAAAGATAGATAAATTTGACTTTATAAAAACTAAACATTTCTGCATAACAGAAATCACTATAAAGAAAATTAAAATATAAATGACAACAAAAAAAGATGAAGAAGATTCCCTAATAAAACCAAGAATAGAGAAAATCTAATGATCAAAAATAGAAAATCACCAAAAAGAAATACAATTTTACATGAATTGAATAAAATTTAACACATTTAATAAAACTAAACATATAAAAATGCTTGATCCCACTCATCATCACATAAATGCAAATTAAAACTACTACTTTCCATTTATCAAATGGGAACATTGTAGTTTAACAATGATGAGCCTAGGGTGGAGGGTACAGGAGTAAAGAAGCAATCAAAAACATCCTGGAGAGGGGCACCTGCGTGGCTTAGTCAGTTAAGCATTGCATGCTTGGTTTCCGCTCAGGTCATGATCTCATGGCTTCTTGGGGTCAAGCGCTGTGTTGGGCTCTGAGCTGATGGTACAGAGCCTGCTTGGGATTTTCCGGTTTCCCTTTCTGCCCCTCCCCTACTCATGTTATCTCTGTCTCTCTCAAAACAAATAAACTAAAAAAAAAAAAAAAAAAAGAAAAGAAAAATCCTGGAAAGAATGTAAATAGCTCTCCCAGTGGAAAGCAATTTGGTGGTAATAATAATAACAATATCAACAATAATAACAGATTCTTTTAACCCTTTCTTTGTACCAGACACTATTTTAAACACCTTATTATATACATTAATAAATACATTTGGCCCTAGGAGCTAAGTACTGTCATTTCTATTCTACAAACTAAGAAACTAAATCAAGGAAAAGAAGTTGACTAACTTGTCCAAGATTCCAACGCTTAGTAATGAGGTATCAAAATTGACTAGCTTCTGATTCAGCAATTTAACTTCTAAGTATTTATCTACAGATGAACTGGTATACTTACAAAATAATATTTGCACAAAGTTATTCACGGAAGCATTGTTTATATCAGCAAAAGATTAGAAGTAAAGGGTCACCAGTAGCAGTCAGATTAAATAAATTCTGATACTTCCATACAACAGAATACTATATAGCTATAAAAGGTCAGTGACTGTAATGATGCCCAAGATACATTAATAAAACAAAATGCTGAAAACTTTATAGGATACTACATTCATTAAGAAAAGGGACATCAGAATGCATTCTTGTATTTGTTGTACATCCATGGAAGGTTAGAAAAGTGGCTAACAACAGTAGGTACTTGTAACGTGGGTGGCAGGACCTGGGAGTCATAGGATATGGGAAGAAGACATTTCATTAAATGTATGCTTTAAGACAAATGTATGCTTTAAGACATGTGAACCATGTGAAGGTATTACCTATTCAAATAAATCAGTTTCATTTTTTTTAAACAACATCCTAATTTTTTATGTTTAGAGATAAAAAAATACATGTTTGGGAAAACGTGTATTTTGAAGTTCCTTATGTTATATAAGTGAGTACTGACAGTTGGAGATAATACCTATAGGGATATATCACACAGGGATTCAAAAGCACGGCACAGAAACAGACTCTAAGCTCCTTTTTCCTGATTGTTATCTAACCCTTCCAATGAAAAGGGATGTTAGATGATGCAAGAGAAATGTTAAAGATGCAAGTGAGAGTGGAAAAAGGTGATATTTCTACATTAACATATTATTTATTTAGTTATTAATTCTAATATTCTTAATATTAGAAAACCACACATTCATATACGTATGTGATCTTAAATGTGTATAACTAAGTTAATCTAAATGTTAAACTACAAATTTGACATTGGACAAAAACCTTGCCTTTTAGTGAGTGGTCTTCGTTGGGAAACTTGTGTCAGGGTAGCCTTACATTTGCATTTCTACACGTGATAGTGATGACCATATCTGGTGTGTGTGCATGCCCCTTTTGTATCCTCATTTATGGACTACCCATACATGATGTATCCAGCATTTCCCCTGTGAAAAGGTCTTTTAATACATTAAAGATGTGTTTTGAATGGATTTCTCTGTCCTCTTTCGTACTCATTTCAGATTAAAAGCTTCTAGATCAGAGGGTCTCCTGGTAAGGGCAGACCCTCTGGAAGTTTATATATTTTGAAAATGTCCCATTGATCCTGAACTCTTACCTCTTCCAGGACACACTGCTATTGAGAACCATGGACACACATTAGGGAAGAAATTGTGCCTCCTTAATTCATTTCACACCCTCTTTTTACTGCGAGATAAGCAAAGCAGGTCAATTAATACCATGAAAACTGCTGGTTCGCTGTGAAATAATATTTCAACTCTCCACTAACGTTTCGAAGCAGGAGTGGCAAATAGAATTTATCACACATGCAAACTCTAGCTGATTGTTATCAGTTATCTGAAGCATGTTGATAAGCATCTTTTCAAATGTTGCCCTGGAATACAGTTTTATAGCTAATATAATCTAATTGGAATACAGTTTCTAGCACACATTCTGGCGTCCTGCTTTGACAACTCCAACATGGGCAATACTGAGCCAGTAACTTTACCTCTCTGTGCCTCAGTTTTCGCGTTTGTAAAATGAGGAAGTAATAGTTCCTACTGCACTGTATTGTGTGAGACTTAAGTGAGATAATACAGATACAGCACTTAGAAGCACAGTAAGTGTTTAAAAAATGTTAACTATCATCATCATCATCGTTTTTAGCATAACATACCGATCTGGTTAAAATAAAATTCTGTATGATAATTCCTTCAAAGAAGAAAAGAAAGCATTTCAACTTTCTGAGATCATCACAACTCTGTATGTTTCAAAGTGTTTTCAAGTTGCAATTTCCAATGTATTATGAATTATAAATATGATTTTTTGGAGGTGATAAAAGGAGAAAGTGCTAAACTCTTAAAATTCTTTTCTGTTCTGATTTTAGTAGACAATGTTTGTTACTTGTCTTTAAATATTCTGGACTTCTGCCCTACTCTCAGAAAAAAAAAAAATAGTGTTTACAACAGACCAAGGTGTGTGGTGCCAGGTTATAGGTCTGGATCTGCTATTTAACTAGGTATATAACTGTGGACAAATCACTTAACCTTTCTTATGAAAATCTCCATTACTACCACCTTAGGTTATGACATCATCATCTTCCTACTGTACGGGGCTCTGCAGGTCTTTTTGTTTCCCATCCAGGAAACAGAGTGAGCATTTGAAAGCACCTACAAGTTCTTCCTTTTCCTTTCTCTTCCTGAATAATTCTGTCCTGAAACTTATTTGGTGGGATAGAGCAAAGCTGGTGTCCATGCCGATGGAGGAAGGGAGACAAAGTCATGGTGGCCCAGAGCAGGATATCAAAGCATCTGCAACATGATGAAGCAGTCCCTGCAAAAAGTAGTCTGGAATCGGAAGTAACAGCCCAGTCAGGTTGAGGAGGGTGCCTTATTGCGGGGGAAGAGGAGGGCCGGCATGAGGAAACAGAATCCTAGAGGGTAAAGATGCTCTTGCATGGGTGTGGCCCAGCATACGGTGAAAAAAAAAAAAAAAAACAAGCGGAGTGAGGTACTTAGGAAAGAAAATGCCATGTGAGATTGGTTACAAACAAGGGATTGATCAAATAAGTAGATACCTGAAGGATAATGGGAACCTGTTTCTCATTGTCAGAAAGGGGACTACAAATAAGGATAGAATGAAAACTAGAGTGAACGCTTATGATACCGAATTTTAATTGGAGGCATTGGTATGAATTGTTTTCAATATATATAATTAGACAAATAAATACAGATCTAAAACTGGGGGGGGGTGCATCTGGGTGGCTCAGTTGGTTAAACACCCGACTTCGGCTCAGGTCACAATCTCACGGTTCATGGGTTTGAGCCCCACATCAGGCTCTGTGCTGACAGCTTGGAGCCTGGAGCCTGCTTCAGATTCTGTGTCTCCCTCTCTCTCTCTGCCCCTCCCCCACTCACATTCTGTCTGTCTGTCTCAAAAATAAATAAATGTTAAAAAAATTTTTTTAATGTGTGTGTGTGTGTGTGTGTGTGTCATTATACAAAGATATATTCCCTATCTCTATCAACTCAGGTCTTGGAATTAGTGACACCTCAATAGCAACAAACATATCTAACGCCAAGATCCTGTATTCTAAATATAATTTTTTCCACTAAAAGTAACCAAGGCTTGTTAGAGAAAAGGTTGATTCCAGGGCTGGGGCAAGAAAAGTACACAAAGAGGCTGAAATGTCTTGTTGTATGAGAAAGAATGATGGGAACGTGTCAAAAGGGGAAAAAAAAAAACCAGCTTGAAGATTGCCCTATTAGTCAAACTGGGCGCAGTCTGCGTGTCAAAACACACAGTGACAGTAACAGACCCACTGACTAACACAGAATTCCACAAACACACACGCAACACACACACATGTGAATCAACTGTAAGTTTAAAGTATGATAAGGAATAGTGTAATAATATAGTCTCAAAGTAGCTCCGCACAAAATGTTTATTACTTACAAAGGGAAAGGAGTGCAGAGCCTGAGCAGACATCACCTTAATCAAGTGATCAAAGAGGACATCATCATTAATGGGCCAAATAAGAATCCTATGCCACCCGACAGAGATCAATGAAAAGGCCACAGCATCACTTGAGCAGTATTCCCGTCAAAGACTGATAACTTAAATCTAATCCTAAAGAAAAACCAAACAAGTTGGTATTGGAGGTGTACTACACAATAACTTGCCTCTGGGGTGTAATGGTCATGAGAGTCACGGAAAGATTAAAGAACTGCTCCAGACTGAAGAAGACATGTAACTAGATGCTGTCAACAACATTATAAAACACTGGCAAAATTTGAATGGCATCTGAGCATTAGATGAGAGTCATGTTTCAATGATAATGTATGCATATTGCTAGTTGTATTATGGCTACGTAGAAGAGTTTCCTTGTTTGTGAGAAACATGCACCATCAAGGAGTCATGAGTATAAGGATTGCAAAGTACTTTCCAATGGTTCAAGGGGAAAAAAAAAAGATTTTTGAGCTGTACTTGCAACTTATCTTTAAGTCTGTCAAATAAATCAAGATTTTAAAAATTCCAAATTTAAGAGCACAGGACATTTCACATCATAAGTATTCCCTGCTTGGAACTTCTCGGTGGCTCTCGCGGCGACTAGAATAAAACCCAAGACCTAAGTTTTCTTACCCTGCTTTTTCAGTCCTCATTTCCAGACATTGCTATATTCCAGCTACACTAGCTATGACTATGCTCCTGGAACATGCAGGGCTCATTCCCATTTCAGAGCTTTGCATGGATTCTTCTTCTTGGAACACTAGTGTCCAGATCTTGGAAAAATTGGTCCTTAGCATCTAGCTGTCCTTTCAATGTTACCTTTCAGAAAGGCCTTCTCTTCTCTTCCTTGTATCTCTATCACATCACCCAGTTTTATTCTCTTCATAATTTATTATTAAATAGGCTAAATTTATTTAATTTGTTTATTAAACTATCAAAATCATTTATTTATTATTTTTTCTTTTATTTTCAGTATCCCTCAATTAGACCATAATTACCTTTAGGATAAGGGGCTTTGTCAGTCTGTCACTGCAATTTCCCCACAGCCAAGTGCTTGGACAGGGAGGCAGCTAGTAACTCTCGGCTGATTGGCAATCTAGTCCTTGATTTTCTCATCTATAAAATGGGAATAAACTACTACCTACCTTATCGTGTTGTACATTGAATAATATATGCAAATGATTAACACAGTGCCTGGCACACAATAGGTACCATATAGATGTGAAATATACTTACACAAGGGAAAACACCAATTTGGATCTAGAACCTCTTTTAAAGTCCAATAAGTATCTCCTCCTAAATTTACCGCCCTATTGTCTATGATTTAATGGCGAGAAAATGCTTACTTTTCAAAGCCTAGAAATATAACAAATCAAAATGCACTTAATTTAGTGATAACAGCACTGCGCTGGAAGAAAAAACTACTGGTTCTATTCTTTGTGGAAATATATATATATTTTTTATTTTCAGAAGTGCCATTTAAATGATTCATACTTTGAATAATATGCTTTATGATACCATTATATATTCCCTAACATATTATTCTTTTATACTTTCTTCCTCTAACTTACCAAAATTTTTACTGACACAAGCTCTAGATTTACAAACATTAATTCATCTTCAAAACAATTTTCTTCAAAGTAAGCATTATTTCTGCATGTTCATGGATAAAGAATAATTAATGTCTGATTAAGGTCACAAGTTAAGTAAAAGTGAATCAAAGCCCTCTCCAGGCTTCAGACTCCCAGTGTGTTATTGCTCTAAGCATAATCAAATATTTATTGAGTGCCCAGGCAGGGCCGGGAGTGAAAGAGATATGTAAGACAGACCCTTAGGACACATTTCTTATTAACAAAAAGCCTAAATTAAAAGGAAATTGAATCTACTTTGAGTTTCTATATGGGACAGCTGTTTTAACTATTATATCTATGGTGGGCAGAACTCCACAAACAAAACCACAAACCCACAAGGGCACCATAAGTAGAATTTCTTAAATCCTGAGAAGAAATGACTAGAATTTTAAATCACTTCTCTTACTTATCCATTTGTTACTTTTTCTGTTGCGGTTAAGACAGTGGGGGGAAACATGTTCCTGGAGAAAGACACAGAGCTAACAATCTTCCTTTAGAAAATCATCCACAACAATGTTACACTGCCTCTGTTTTTCTACAGTCTTCCATTGTCTCTACCCTCCTTCCACCCTCACCCACCACAAACACACACAAGCCTTATTCATCAAGACTGTAAGTTTATGTGTTCTTTTTTCAAATAAGTAAACATTAATATGCAATACATTCCTTAAGCGAATTTCATAGGTAAAAATTCTGGAAATAATACAAGTTTTTCACTTCACCTCCAAGTATCTCCTAATTTTCTGAGTAACAGTTAACGTGAGTCAGTGATTAAGTTTGTATTCACAACAGACATGGTGTTTGTGGATCCCCGCCCCCCCAAAAAAAATAACTAAAAATGTTTTTTTTTGGTTGCATATATATTATAAAAATGTGTTGATTTTTGAGGTGATTTGAAATACTTTACCTCTAGTCCTTATTTATTAATACGCTTCTCATCTGTGCCATATTAGATTTGAGATGGCTTCAAAATGTTTTCTCTACAACTAGCTTAAACACAGTAAGAAGATAAAGGCATTAGTATAAAGGGAAAATAAGAGTAGGGAAAAACCATGGTAAAGCCTGGGTAAGGTTGACACACAAAAGGCACAGTTACTTGCTAGAGAGAAGTGGATCTGAATTGGGGCTGTCAATAGCCTATGGCAAAAAGTGGGATGGGATCAGGTATAAAACCCAAGATGTGTATATGCTGAAAACAAGCTAATGGCTGAGGAGAAATTAGATCCTCTTTTGCTGATGCTGAGACATAAATGAAACTTATCTCAAGAATCCTCATAAATGAAAAATAAAATGTAGTTAGTGCTATTGACATTTATCATAAAGGATTTGTGGTTCTTCTTAGAATGTTCCTCGTTATAAATAAATGGCATAACATCAGGTATAGGTTAGTTAAAATAATTCTATGGAGTCCAAAACACAACTTGTTGATAGTCCGTACAAATTTAGATACATTTTAAAGTATCTATTCAATTACCTAGAGTGACTAGGTGGGGCCAGTGAGAGCAGTCACTTTTTAGCCCAAGCTAATTGCTGCGTCTTTAAAAAAAATTTTTTTTTTACTGTTTATTTATTTTTTAAGAGACAGAGAGAGCATGAGCAAGGGAGGGGGAGGGGTAGAGAGAGAGGGAGACACAGAATCTGAAGCAGGCTCCAGGCTCTGAGCTATCAGCACAGAGCCCGAGGAGGGGCTCGAACTCACAAACTGCGAGATCATGACCTGAGCCGACGTCAGACACTTAACCCACTGAGCCACCCAGGTGCCTCCCATATACATATATATACACACACACACACACACACACATATATATATATATACACATATATACATGTGTGTGTGTATATATGTATGTACATATATGTACATGTGTATATATGTATATATATGTGTGTGTGTGTGTGTATATATATATATATATATATATATTACATTGTGAAGGTCTAAGAAGCAAAATTATAGCTACCACTTACACTTTGATCTAGAAGAACAAAACACACAATGTCTACTTGAAAAAAAGTTCTTCTAATATTGCTTATAAAAATATTTACAATCTAACACTAATTAGGCACTGGGCTAAGAGTTTTCAGATGCAGATTTAAGAACACTCCAGAGAAGATATTCCCCACAACTGTTATAGTTGAGGAAATTAAGGCAAGGAGAGTGTAAGTAACTTGCCTAAAATGACACAGGCACACAGTGTGTGGGTGAAATCACATGAAACTCTGCAACCGGGTTTAAGAAGACCTCGTATTAAATACTTTGCAGAGACAGCTCTACTTAAAAGTGGCAGGAGCATAAAAACAAATGACAGAGGGGAAAAGTAGTATGGCAGAATTTCTAATGGAGACCCTAGGCTCAACAGACTCTTATTGATAGGGTAGACACGCCGTTTTACCATTGAATTAAATATCCATTAGCATCCTTTACAAGTTTATATAAATAGGAGTACATGTTTCTCCCCCACCCCACTCAAACCAATGATGCCCTGAATGAGAGGCCTGCCAATGAAGGTACAGAGGGAGAGGAATGCTAGGTACTGCCTGGTACTTTGTTCTGGGAGGAGAGGCTGCTAAGGGCCTTCTTGATTACATAGCCTCACCTATTCTCCCATCCCTAACTTCCACCCAGCTGTGGTATACTACTCCAACATGTCCCACACTGTGTATTTGTGGCACATGCTTATTAGTTGTTTACCCAGAATCAATGCTGCACTCCTCTTCTTACTACCTGAAAGGGCCC
The DNA here is from genome assembly GCF_016509475.1 of Prionailurus bengalensis. NCBI lineage: Eukaryota > Metazoa > Chordata > Mammalia > Carnivora > Felidae > Prionailurus > Prionailurus bengalensis. Next base: position 84,542,062 of record NC_057345.1, on the reverse strand, counting down.
CAATTTTTTCAGGTACTTGCATCAGTAGGCATACTGTTGCTTATCTAAGTCAGTTCTGATGGCTACATTCCCACTCCAAGTAACTGACTTGATCATGGATTTTTCACAACTCTGGCCAGGAAGAAATGAGGACAAGTCTGTTGGATGCCTTCTAGAATAAATTATAAAATGAATACACAAGAAAAACGTCCCTTTTCCTTCCACTGGACAATGTCGTGTCTTTTACCACAGGAGGAGTGTGGTATGTGTACATTTGTGTTCCTGCATGTATGGGAGAGACACACGCATAGAGGCAAACAGCCAAAAAAGAAGGACAGAGAGGAAATGAGATGCTAAGAAATGAGGCATATAGAAAGGAATAAATTTGTAAAAAGGTCAGGGGAGAGAGGTAAGACAATAAATATCTGAGAATAGGGAGAGGTGACCTCCGCTCCCCTCCCACCACAAAAACAAAGTTATGTCAATACTGTCATCTCCTAGAAGCTTAGAGGAAAGTCAATCTTTCTCTGTGCAGCATTTAGTACACTATCAAGAACATCTGAAAATTAATAGCCACTATTTGGGGATAAGAGTAAAATACCGGTTCAAAAATAGCAAGTCATACAGAGCAAGGACCAGCTTGAATAAATTTGGTATCTGTTTGCATCTACTGAATGTGGCTATATGCAAATGCAGATCATAATGATCTTATGAAAATGCATTTTTTTTTGCTCACATAAATATACTGCTAAACAGCTATGCCATTATATCTAGATCCAACTTTCAGATTCAATGCACATATTGCTAAATGTCAAATGTATTCATATTCATTTATATTTGAATGCTGCTTTGAGTGGAAAACTATAAATCATCCATTCAAAAATAAAAACAAAAATAAAATGGAAATGCAGCATTATTTAGCACCACAGATGAACCCTTATTTATCTTGCAGTTAAGCAGTGAAGTGAATAAGCATTTTCAAACAGAAGCTCTGACTCTGAAATCTTAATAACTAAACTGCAAAAACCACAAGTTCCTCCAAATATCTGAGTTGTCCTCATTATCTCGGTTTATTGCTGTACTTTTATCTCCATAGTCAAAGTTCTCTTACTTTGACTGAACAATATGTATTTCATTGAGTATCTGTATTGGAGCACATAATACAACTTTCGATGTCTCTTGAAATATTTTCTTAGCTATACTTATCTTAATTATTCTCCATCGGGCTGATTTTATAAATGCCTCATAAATGGAGAAGTGGTTAAAAAAAATTGAATGACCCTAAATAAATCTGTTGAGTTCATCTTGTTGGCTCCATCATTTACCACCAGCCAAAGCTATATAAATTCCCTTTCCTTCTCCTCACCAGCTATTCCTTCTCCGGTTTTTAATACTGGAATACGTCAAGGCTCAAACCCACGAAGTCCTGGGACCTCTTTTTTCCCCACCCAATAGCGACTTCAACAAATCTCATGCTTTAAATACTATTGGCTAACATCTGCCAAATACGTATCTCCAGCTGAATCCCTGCCTTGGCCTCTGGATTTTTATAAGGATTTTTCTATGTACCTCCTTCTTCAAAATCTCCACTTGGGTATCTCATAGGCACATCAATCTTAAATGTCCAAATCTGATTTCTTCATCTCCTCCACTAAACCTGTCCCTTCTAAAGTCTTCCTTGTTTCAATTAATGCCAATTCTTACCTTCCAACTACTCAGTCCCAAAACCTTGGTATCATCCTTAGGTGCTCAGAATCCACAGTTCTCCAAATAGCAAAGAGCTCTACCTTGAGAATGTACTTAGAATCTGACCACTTCACACCATTTTCACCCTGGTCCAAGCTATCATGTGTCACTGGGATTGTAAGAGCTGGTCTCCAGCTGGGGTGTTCTCCTATCCCATGCACACACCACATACACGTTATGTCCTATCTTTCCTAAGCACAGTAATTGTTTTATAGCTTATGTCTGAATGTGTTACTCCTCAGTTCAGTCGTCTTCCTATTTCACTGAGACCAAACCTCATGATCTGACCCCTCTGACCTCATTTCCTCCAACTCTTTCACTTGCTCATTCTATTCCAGTAACACTAGTCTCCAGGCTTTTCCTGAAACGTGCAAGCATATTTATACTTTGCACTTATTGACTCTGCCTGAAATGCTCTTCTCCCAGATATTCATATGGTTCAACATCTCACCTCTTTCAGGTTTTACTTAATCAACTTCTTGGTAGTACCTTTCCTGACCCCCCATATTAAATTACACTATTCCCAAACACCCCCTCTTCTCCACACTTATCACTAAAGACAGTCAACTTAAATTTTAATTAATTAGTTATTTACAATTGTCTCCATCCACTAGAATGCGGGCCTGTTTTCTTGACTGCTATATCCCCAATGCTTGCAATGGTGTCTCTCTTAGAGTAGATACTCAACCACATTTGTGGATAGCTTTCATTGAGTATCTCTATCTCAAAGTTCATCTTATCATGACATAAAGTTGTAGATCTCTAATTTTTTCTCCCTTTTATATGCTATAATTTAGTCTATAGAGCCATTATTTGCCCTAATTTTTTTTTTCATTTTTTAAGTAATCTCTCTATCCAATGTGGGGGTTCAAACTCACGACCCTGAGATCAAGGGTTTCGTACTCTACCTACTGAGCCAGCCAGGCATCCTTGCCCTCCCTGCAAGCTAGCAATGTGAAGAGTCACTAACAACTTGAAACACTGGCTTCCCTTCTTAAGTGCGACAGATTCGATCTTTCACCTATATGTCTCTCAAATTTATTCTCATCTGCAACTCCACTACTACCTCGTCAGTCCAGGCTCTCACTGGATCCACACTGCCCAAAGGATAAAGTCCATATTCCTCCTGCTAATAGCAAGTCTCTCTTCCTATCTGACTATGCCCTTCTTTTATAGCCACATCTCATCTCCTCTGTATCTGTTCTCTATATATCAGCCTAGTTTTCTCATTTTGGCATGCTTTTTGAGCTTTTACTACTTTTCATAATACCAAGTCTGCGTGAAATATGCTCCTTGCTCTCCAAGGAACAATGCTGAAGTCATTTTAGAGGAGCCATCTCAAATATTACTTCTATAAAGTCATCAAAATAACAACAGCTAACAACCACTGAGTGCTTACTATGATTTAAATGATTTACTTCCATTGTTATCATTTAATCCTTAAACAAAATCTAATTAGAAAGGTACTACTAATTTCCCCAAATTATACATGATAAAATAAGGCTACAAGAAGGTAGGAAACATGTTGTAGGTCACAGACTTAATAATCAGATGAGCTAGGATTGGATCCTAGGTCTAATTCCAAAGCCTAAATGTCAAAAATCTGAATCGACCTTCGAATAGGTATTCTGAAAGTCTTTACTGAGTTTAGGTCATTTTGCAACCATTAATTTTATTGTTGTGCGAGATAAGAACTACAAACCACAAACTCTGGGGTGCCTGGGTGGATCAGTCGGTTAAGTGTCCAACTCTAGATTTCGGCTCAGGTCATGATCTCATGGTTTGTGAGTTCAAGCCCTACATCAGGCTCCACGGTGGCAATGTGGAGGCTGCTTGGGATTCTCTCTCTCTCTCTGCCCCCCTGCAGCTAACTCTCTCTCTCTCTCAACTTAATAAACTTAAAAAAAAAAAAAAAACCTCATAAACTGTAAGCTGTCACTTTACAACTACCCAGATAATGAATAAAATAATTCACTCTAAAACACTGTTTTGGTTTGCAAGAAAACACATCATTTTCGTGGGTATATTTTTGTGATAAGAAAGAGTAACAGTAATACCATTACTGTCAATTTACACATTTACAAAATTACAGGCAGGGTAAAAGACCAGAACCCTATTTTTGTATGCCACAAAGCCCACATAGAAGTCACCTGGTATGTCCAAAAGGACCTCTGGAATGTTACATCACTACTAATTTACTCTCCTAGTTTTTGCCCTCCTTGGTAAAACTTCATTTCACTGACCTTTTCATTGTGAGTTGCTTTGCTGGGTATGCATATAGCATCCCACCCAAAGGTGACTTTGAGGGAGCCTCTAAAGGCAACCCTGGCAGGTCTCCATAGAAATGGCCCCAGGGTTGTCTCCAAAGTGGCCCTGCTTGAGTTGCCATGGTAAACAACCAGGCTAGATTGCTATATTCAGTTCTCTGCCAGGGTCGCCATGGTGACTGCAAAGGATGGCTCCTTGGAAGGACCTCACAAGGGCGCGTTTCCATGGTGACCCTATCCTGCATATTTCTAAGCAACTTCCCTTTGGTTGTTCTGTGACCAATCATGGCAGGTTCATTTTGAGAGTAACCCTGGAAGGTTTCTCCCAAAGATACTGTCATAACATACAGGGATTTGGAAGTGAGGCCTGTAAACAAACTGCTTGAAAATGTAAATGGTACCATTCATAAATCATTAAATTAGTCCTTATATGTTTTAGGAAGGATCTGTTTTGATGGCTAACAAAAAAAAAAAAAAAACAAAAAAAACAAAAAAAACCCCACATTTGTAATGTCTGTTAAATGTGCCTGTTTCAAATCTTCATTTAAAATATCTTACAGAATATAATGCAGATAATTAAAGTTTCAAAGTTCCCCAATCTTACAACATAGCGGATAACTAGGTAAAAAATACTTTATAGTGGATATGACACATACACATAAAATGAAATCATAAATACAGATGGATCATTAGGTTATAATGAGATATCAAGGAAATTTTTATAGAGCAAAAGACAAAATATTTGCAAGTCAAATGAAAAAAAAATGTGTTTTTTTAGTTGAGTTGGGAAAGCCTAGCCATATTTGGGCCCAAGCTATTTTTTCCTGTATTTTTGTGGTTGGAACCATCTCAACTACTCTTCCTTTCAATTTAAAATATGAATATAAACCATTCTGAACAGATGCTTGATTTTTAAGCCATTTAACTATTCTCCTGAAACTTTAAAATACTGTACTTTTTCTAGTATTTAGTCAAGGGCAAATTTTATCTAATTGCTAATTTCAGTATCTTTTTTTTTAATTTAAAAAAAATTTTTTTTAACGTTTATTCATTTTTTGAGACAGAGAGAGACAGAGCATGAACGGGGAGGGTCAGAGAGAGGGAGACACAGAATCTGAAACAGGCTCCAGGCTCTGAGCTGTCAGCACGGAGCCCGACGCGGGGCTCGAACTCACAGACTGCGAGATCATGACCTGAGCCGAAGTCGGCTGCTTAACCGACTGAGCCACCCAGGAGCCCCAGCTAATTTCAGTATCTTTAAAAATTACTTAACAAATAAAAAGAATCCACAGTTCAAAAGATACAATTATAATTTCTGCACATGTGCCCACTTTTTGTTCTTGCCAAGTGACTCTTTAAATTTATACACACACACACACACACACACACACACACCTACCTTATTGTGAAGAAAAGGTTAACCTTGGTTTTCCTCTTTTTTCTCCTAATCTTGAGTACTAGCTCCATTGGCTCTACATTTTCCATTATTCATTTTCTCTCTCAGATGCCATTCTCCTATTCTGTCCACTACAGCCCACCACTGCCCATTCACATTCCACTCAGGAGAATGAACTTGAGTTTGAAAAACAAAAATAGTCTAGAAAAACAAGGATATCCATAGTCCCTTCTTAATGAAGTCTCAGTGTTCTACACAAAGTCTGAATTTGTAGAGACTTCTTGCTTTAAGCCTTCAGTGTGTTTTTATGAATCAGAGTAGTCACTGCCATTTTCATTCATTCATTTATTCACTAAATATTGATTGATTGATTGATTGATTGATTGATTACCAAGTATAAGGCACTGTTTTAGGGGCTGAGAGCACTTCAGGGAACAAATAAAAAATTCCTGGCTTTAAGCTGCATACATAATGGACTGGGGGAAAGAGAAAGAAAGACAATACAAAGAAAACCAGTAAGTATGAAATCCTATCTTCTGTTAGAAAATGATTAAAGTAAGGGAGAAAATTAAAACAGAGAAGAGGGAGGCTGAGTCCCAAGCCAGGCTGGGATGGGGGCTAGGATACTACAGACAAATGGGTGGTTTCAAGGACTCCCCACTCACCTGCCATATGCACACTCAATATCATACTCATTACTGACAAAATCCTTAAATTAAAGATAAAAAGAGTAAGAAGGTCTGCTTCATACAGAACTCAGGAGAAGTTAATCAAAGTAATACCCAATTTTCCCCACATCTATACTTGCTCTCTGGGAGGCAGCAGGCTCTGAGGATGGCAAGTGGTACCACCACCTCCAATCCAACTTCTGCTTCAAGAACTATATGAACTTGGGCAAGTTACTCTACCTTGAAAGCCTCTTTCTCAATTTTAAAGTGAGAAAAATAATTCCAAGCTGAAAGTAGTACCCTGAAGAGACGCAAAGACAATAAAATATAAACACTAAAATATTGTGGGTGATAATATAACGTCTGGAATTTACATGGGAACATTTCAGAAAAAAAAAGGTGAGGAAAGAGAAAGATGAAGAAAGTTGGACAACATTTTGGACATTAATGATGCCCAGTGATGGGTACACGAGTTCATCATATCACTTTTTATGTTTGAAATTTTCCATTAAAATGTATTGCAAGGAAAGGACAAAACTTGAAATCAAAGACACTTCCTCCATAAAGGTTTTTAAAATAACTAGAAAAAAGTGTATAGGAACACCGACCTACTTTGTATAACCGTTTGCTTATAAAATGAGCAAAAAGTGGATTGATTTACTGAGTGCTCACTAACCTTCTGGAAAAATACTAGGCGCTTTCCATACCTTCTTATAATATTCTAATTTAAAAAAATTAACTTCATACTTTACTTATCATAAGAGACAATGTAAGACAGGCAGAAAAGCATCATTGTTAAACTTGTAGATTCACTGGGTATTCAATGTATAATTTGTTTTCTAGAAGAAAGTTTAGTATCATCTACTGAATCCTTAAAAGCAGGCACACAATGGAGCTTTACACAGCTAATAAACATTTTAGAAAATGAATTCTATATGAGTGTATCAAGAAACTTAAAAACTTACCAGATCAGTATCTGCCTTTTTATAGGTCAAAGCTTCCACTTTGGAATCCAGTTCTGCTTGTATTTGGTCTCTCCTTTTCATAACACCCTTCATATCAAAACACAGGGATGGAATAAGTTGTACTTTGGTTTATAATATTTTTATGAAAAAAATATACATTTTAGAATATAAATGGCATCGCTTCCCAACTCATCAGTCATTTGGGGATATAATGACAAACAAATTTGTTTAATCTCTAAAAGTTAAACTGAAAGCAAGTATGTAAGAGAATTTTCTTCATAAACTTTTTATGAGTTTTCCCAATGCACATTTTACTGGAGCACTCTAGACATATACAGTTCTTCAAAAAGAGAAAAAAACAAAACAAATAATCAATCAAAAAATCAGTGGGAGCACTGAAAATATATACTATGGTGTAATCTGGTGGCAGTTGAGAGGTCACACGGGCCTCTCACCTAAAGTGTCTATAATAATTTGCAGCACACTTATTCGATTCCAAAGACATGGTTAATTAAAGAGTTTTTAATTACAGTGGGGAATCAGAAAACTGAAGTGTGAACTCACATTTTGAGATTTTATTTTAGCTTAAAATATATAAATATTAGTCAATTAGCCAAGCTTTTGATGAGAAATTATAGCCTCTTCTCTGAGAAGAGTTCCATCCTGTTTTCTCAAATAACCATGAATTCACGTTTCGGTATCCTTAAACTTTAAAACACCCTTGTGAAGGAATTTGAGTGCAGATTTCACCTTCATCTTTTATAATGTTTGCCAGCCTTTTACAATGTGTTTCCCCTGGTGACTCATTTTTCTCCCAAGACCTGCTACTTAGGCTTTATAGACACAACGACTCTTTTTATTTGTACTCATCTTTCACAGGTTTTCAAAATATTAGTTGAAATCATAAAATTGTGATAATGAACACAAGAGGCCTAAAGAGGTTAAGGAAAAAGTTAAGCTAACTCCAGGTAAGTAAAAAATTCAAACAGAAAGGGTGAAAGTACAGCATATATGAGAAAAGCCTTTATGAGGCATAGGTCTTTCAGGTGTTTTCAGGGGAAGGGGAGAACCTACCAACAAATCAGTTAAATGGAGGCAAGATAATGTGACAGAGTATGTGGGAACTGAGAGGCAAAGGATAAAAAGCATCCTCAAAATTACTCAGTCTAGTTTTGTGCCTGGCGGAATTACTCCTAAAACACTCAAAAGAGAGAAGCTTTTCTCCTGTTTTCAAAGAAATCAATAGAAAGTTAAGGTAATTACTACATATCTTTTATATTTATTTCAGTGTTTCATTACCATTAATATCGGGAACCCCTTCCTATCTTTAACCCAAATGACACATACTACAATTTAGTCTCATTTATTTAAGGTCTGTTTTCATAAATATGAAGTACTGTGCTTCACATAGGTAGAAATATTTTAAGTAAGAGTTTGCTTCAGAAGACAACTAGTAAGATTACACAAGTTTAATCATTTTGTCAAGGTCTATACTTCATCATTTTAGCTCACATTGAAGAAAACATTCCAATATAAAACACAGCCAGAACTGCAATATAAATTGCTACTGATTATGCTTTAGGAGTCTACAAAGTAATATAATCAAATGAGAACCTATAAAATAATTCTTCTGGTTGCTATTATAATTTTTCCACACCTTTAATGATATATGACTTAAATTACATAATTTTCATCTTGACATAATAAAGAGAAAAACACATCTAATTAAGGGAGAAGAATATACTATTTTTAATTATACAAATCAGATCTCTTTGAACAACCACACAAGGGGGCTATCAATAATGAAGTAAAACAATGAAATGTAGCCAAGGAAATTGATGGAGACAAGGAGGAGACTCCTCAGCAGTGAAATGTTAGAGGCCTTTGGGAAGCAAGAAGTATTTGTTTATAGAAGACCCTAATAAAGTCAAGTAACAGCAGCAACATGAAATATCTACAAAATATTTAATGACTGTGAAAGAAAAACCTAACCGTGAGAAAGAGGCAGATCTCATGCTGAAAGACTAAGAGAGCTTTTCTTACCAAGACAGAAGCAAAATCAAAAAAAAAAAAAAATCCCCAAACCAAGAGTACATGAAAACAGACACGGCTCCAAATATAAATAGCAGAAGAAATGGACTATATCTGAATGCAAGTGGGCTCCTTCTCCCATTGCCACGCTAAAACACAACAACCCTGAGGGTATCAGTTTGTGCAAGGTGCTGTGAGCAGAACATAATACAGGATGAAAAACATTAACTTTGCAGATAGCATTGCTAAATCCCAAATATCTGGAAACCTTAACTTGAACTGAGGAGGTTAAATACAAAACTTTGATATAAGAGGAATAAAAGCCTTTGCAAATAGTGAAAGAAAACATTTTAACTTGAAGGATTTCTTTTTAGAAGCATCCAGAAGACAGAACAAACATCAAAATCCTACTCAAGTACTTTGTACATAATGATAGTAAATACATTGCTAAATCAAATGTACCTAGAAGGGGTAAAAGAACTCTTTCATGAAAAGAAATCTCTAAAGCACTAAAAATTTTTTAAGTAAAATTTTAAAGGCTTGGAAAAATGAATCATATTCTCTATATAAATCTTGACTGAAGATGTTTCAAATCTATGTGTAATGTACATTATTGTGACTATTGAGTATTCCTGTCTTTTATTAACATATACTTCTACTTGTCATATCATTCACATAGTGAACTAATATTTATTGAGCATCTATATGCAAAGCATTCTGCAGGATGGGAAAATAGTGGTGAAAAAAACTGAAATAGAAACTACCTTTATAAAGCTTATAATCAGGTCAGGGACTAAGGTAAAAGTATAAGGTGTTCTTACCATTAACATTTCACTATAAAGCACATACTCATGTACTACAGGAAGCAGGGCCTCTGAGAGTCCAGACATCCGTTTTTCAGTGGCCTTAGAGCATTTGTCAATGCAGCTGGCAATCCCTTTTAGAGTATCAACCAGATCTTCTTCTGACGCTGACCACAGAATATGAATTGGGCCATATTCTTTCATTTCATCAGAATATTCTAAAAACAAAAATTAAGCTCCTCAATTTACAGAAGTTTTAAAAATCTGTGAATTTTAGACAGTAAGAAAAGACCTTATTTTTCTCATCATGCATATGTTCTTCTAAATGAACATAAGAAGATGGCTATCAACTTTCATTAAATTGGCAGCAATTCCAATCCACTCAGGTCAGTCCTTGAATGACTACTGTCTATGTGTACCCAGCAATAGCATCCTTTTTCATTCTCTAAAGTATCCTGGCTTGGAAGACAGATTATACGATCACCATATCTATCATGGAACTCTGCCTACCAAATAAACTACACCTGAGTGTCTCATAGGCAACATTACCTAAACAAGCTTGTCTTCTTTCTCCCCTTCTCCTGATTACATATCCTACCTAAGAGTAATTGTTTCCAGTGATCTCAAAGCAAAAATGGGTATCATCCTATACTCATACCTGCACAGAGCCAATCACCAGTTTCAATATTTCTTAATACTTATCTATCTATCCATCCATTCATCCATCTATTTTTCTACCTATCTACCTATCTATCTATCCTTATTTCCACTGTTATCAGCTCATCAGTGTCTGTAATGTGCACTTCTGTAAGGGACTTATAACTATTCTTCCTCTTTCAATTTTTGTCACAGTATATAACACTGAAGCTTCTTAGCTAAATTAGAAAGTCCCTACATTGCGTCTCTGGGTCCAACTCTTGAGATTCTTCCTCCAAAATAGTTCAATTCAGGCCATGATAATTACTCATTCATAACTATCTCATGATTTCTCCTCATTTAAACATTACACATACCCCTTTGCCTTGCCCTTTACCATTTCTACCATTTGACAAACTACTTCTAATCCTTTAAATACTAGCACAAATACTAGTAAATACTAGTACAAATAAATTCCTTCGGATTCTGTTCCAAAACATTGTATATGCTTTGTCCCCAATGAGCTGATCATAATTTTACACTTCTATTAAAGCCTATCATAATTTTATACTTGTATTATCCCATTCTATTATAATTGCTTGCATAAATCATATGCTCCTAGGCCATATGCTCCTTAAAACAGGGGCTGGGTCTCATTTTCTTTTATCTCAAAGCCTGATACAGAATGTATTCAATAAATATTTTTGTATTAGTGAATGAACAAAAGACTATGCAATGCTTGATAAGCCATTAATTCAAAAATTTGTATTTCATTTCAAAATCTGAATATTTTTACACTTTTGCATTTATAATATCATCCCTCTTTTTTTTAAAGTTTATTTATTTTGAGAGAAAGAGGGAGAGAGAACACATGCATGTGCAGGGGGAAGAACAGAGAGAGAGGGCAAGAATCCCAAGCAGGTTCTGTGCTGTCAATGCAGAGTCCAACACAGGACTTGATCCCAAAAACCATGAGATCATTACCTAAGCCGAAGTAAAGAGTCAGACACTTAACCAACTGAGCCACCCAGGCACCCTGATATGCTATCATCTTTCAAAGATGGTTTTTTATGGTAGAGAATGTAGAAGTAGTGAATATTTTTTCTCTAACATCCATCAAATACGATGAAATTCTCTCTATATTTAATCATCTTACTACTCATTAGAGTTAGTTGAAATCTGGCATATTCCTCTAAATTAAACTATTAAAATGTCAAAAGTTTGTATGATCAAATAAACTGAAATAGATTAAAAAAATTTAAGACACTGGAAATATCAGTTGTTACTAAATAAAGGTATCAGATTTAATAATCACTAGGGCCTTTCCAACTGCACCCACCTAATCTAGGCCTATCCTTTGTTTTAAATAATGGCCACACTACACTAGCATTTCTAGAAAAGAAAAATGTTCTCCCTTATCTCATTTTCTCAATTTGTATATATATAAGTGTGTACCATTGAACCTTTGTAACATACATTCATTCATTTATTTGTTTGTTTATTTAAAGTTTATTTATTTTGAGAGGCAGAGTATGAGCAGGGAAGGGGCACAGAGAGAGGGAGAGACAGAACCCCAAGCAGGCTCTGTGCTGTCAGCACAGAGCCCGATGTGGAGCTCAATCCCATGAAATGATGAGATCATGACCTGAGCTGAGATCAAGAGTTGGATGCTTAATCAGTTGAACCACCCAGGTGCCCCTGCAATATTTATTTTTCCATAGAGAGCTTTTATAAAATTCTAAACTGTACTTACACAGCTCTCTGATTACATTTGTATGCAAACACTTACTGAGTTGCACTGTAATTTGTCTATTAATATATGTCTCCCCAACTAGACTCTGAGCTCAAGGACAGGTACCAACTTACTCCTCCTTTAATCTCCAGCACAGAGAAGCAGTGCAGGATGTGGTCAGTACAAATGTGACAAATAAACTGGGGAGCACAAGATATAACAAGATCAAAGAAAAACCTTGAAAAAAAATTTTAAATAGAAACCACTAGTTATGATCACCATACTTTCATGATTTGAATATGAATGAAATATCCTATATAGCTTAGGCTCCCAAGCTACAAAATAAAACATTCCATCATCTTCAAAGGAATCTGACAAGTGGGCTTCACACTCAAAAAACAGAAATCCCTCCAGTTTGGGTCAGTGGCAATCATGCCCTGAAAATCAGAACTCAAATTTACAAAGTCTATCATCAAATCCACTTTTCCTTCTGAGCATTTCACAAACATTAGAGTATACCGAAGATTTTAAAACTATTTCTTTGCACCAGCAAATGTAAAGCAGCATACTGATGTTCTACAAAACTCGTAGGTCTCAAGAGTTTCCAGGAGCTTCTCTGAATTGCTATTCCACTTAACTATGCATCAAGAATATTCTTAACAGAATTGGAATTGTGGAATACAGTTAAAACAATTAGCCTCTTGAGATTAAAAAAAAAAAAGACAAATGATAAATAACTAGGGTGGACCAGTAAGTCCTAAAAGAAATATTAAACTATATTCAGTCACCACAATGACATCACCAAGTGTCAATGCATGGAAAAAAAAAAAAAACATAGAGGGAAATGTACATTCAGCTATGACAACTTTTTCTATATTTCTTTTAACAACCAATCACTAATGATAAAGCAAATTTTCCTACCACCAAATCATATGTTCATTCCTTTTTTTCAATCATTGAACAGCTTTTGTTGAGCACCTACTATGTGCTAAGCACTATCTAGATACTAAAAATAAAACAAATCTTTTCCCTTCTTTGCCTCATAGAATTTACTATTTAACAGGGGACATAGAAAATTAAAAAAAAAAAAAAAAGTCATCGGGGCGCCTGGGTGGCTCAGTCGGTTAAGCGTCCGACTTCAGCCCGGGTCACGACCTCGCGGTCCGTGAGTTCGAGCCCCGCTCAGGCTCTGGGCTGATGGCTCAGAGCCTGGAGCCTGCTTCCGATTCTGTGTCTCCCTCTCTCTCTGCCCCTCCCCTGTTCATGCTCTGTCTCTCTCTGTCGCAGAAATGAATAAACATTGAAAAAAAAAAATTTAAAAAAAGAAAATTAGCAGAGAGTCATCATGGAATTGGAAAAAAAATCATCATGGAATAAAGTCTAACTTCTTTTTTTTTTTAAGGTTATTATCATGTTGCTATTATATTTTTAAATGTTTATTTAATTTTGGAGAGAAAGAGCACAAGTAGGGGAGGAGCAGAGAGAGAGAGAGGAAGACATAGAACCTGAAGCAGGCTCCAGGCTCTGAGTTATCAGCGCAGAGCCCGAAGGGGGCTTGAATTCACAAACTGTGAGATCATGACCTGAGCAGAAGTCGGATGCTTAACTGACTGAGCCACGCAGGCGCCCCTGAAGTCTAACTTCTAAAGTAAAATAAAAATAAGAAAATTGAAAAAAGGAAATGGTGACATAAAATAGGAAGAAGGACCTAATTTCCAATATATAAATTTCTCTGCCATGCTTGGACAGGTGTAATATAGAGTACTTTTTCCAAAAAAAAAATCACGGAAAATGTGGAAACCCTATTTTCTGATACATCACTTCTTTGATTTTAAGCTATGATCCACATTGTACATTTAAGACTAACTTCATACAACTACAAAATCTTAAGCTCAGGGCTTACTTTGCCATTATTACTTATAAATGGGAACAAGAACAGCTAATAATTGATTAAAACAAATGAGGACTGGCCATGACTACCTTCAAAATCATATAGAAATCAAAAATTTTCTCAATATATCTGGGTATAAGCCACACATGAAGGCGAAATTCTATCTTAATGTTATGTGATACCTCATGTAAGGAGCTTGGAAACCACTACTCAGTCTGAACAAGTAAAATGCTGAATAGACTGAAAAATGAACAACTTTTCTTGGATCTGCAAAACAGGGGAGGACACAGGAAAAACCACTGCCCTCACGACTGGGAAGACAGATGAATACAAGGAATTGTGGGTTACTGGGCACACACTAAAGAGCAGACACCACCTCTCACCACCCACTGCTGGGGTAGGGAGACTGGAACTGTAATTGATGAACTGCTGGAGGCTCAGCGTAGACAACTTTAAGAGTTAAAAGCCCCAGTGGGAACCCAGTCATGGGGTCAATATTGTGAGATTTACCCCCAGAAGCTCAACTAGGTTCACTGTAAATATTGAATAAAAAATTCTCCTGCTTCTTGCAGAGGAGAATTTTGAAATAGCCAGAGCACTCTGCTCTTCTTAACAAAGGCCTGCCCTCAGAGGAAAATAGTTAACCAGAGCCTAACCTGCTCAGGTATCGTCAGAGACTAACTTAGAGAAAGGGAAATATTCAAGTCCAGCCGACTCTGGCCACTCTGGCCCAAGTAAGCAAGGAGAGAAAACTGAGAAACTCTTGTGAAGCTCACAGTCCAGAGACACAGGCTCACTAAAAGACTGAGACCTGATCACAAAACTGTACAACGCTTCAGGAATAAAAGTTTTTTCTATATTTAGATCAACATAAGTTTTCTATATTTAAAACTATAGAACGCTTCTCCTCCCCCACACCTTACCACATTACTAAAGTCCTGTTTACAGCAGTTCCTTTTACCCAGTATCACGTCTGGTTATTAAGAAAAAATTCCTAATAAAAGGCAAAAAAGACAATTTAAAGAGACAGAGCAAACATCAGAATCAGACATGGCAGGGGTGTTGAAATGGTGAGACCAGGAATTTAAAGCAACGATGATCAATGTGCTGAGGGCTCTAATGGACAAAGTAAACATCACACAAAAACAGATGGGGACTGTAAGCAGAGAAATGGAAACTTCAAGAAAGAACCAAAAAGAAATGCTAACTTAACATTGCTTTACTACACCAGCAAATGTGAAGATCGGTCAGAAATTGAACAACTTGGTAATCACATTCTAGTTATTCTACATACCCCTTTCTTCCTTGTAAATTCTCTGAGATATTTTGTCTATCAAATTTATTTTCTGGCTAAAAACTTCAATAAAGTTATTCATTTCCATGAACTCTTCTGGGCGGCTTTTTACTCCTCTCATTGACAGTGCAACAGCTCTGACTGTCTGCCCCATCCTGCTGAGTAATCCAGGCCCTTGTTTCTTGTGAGAAGAGAGCTCCTAGAAACAAACAAACAAACAAACAATTAAATATTTGTGGTGAAGCACAAATACATTGGGAAATACATTTCCCAACAAAAGGAAATGTAACTGGAAGGATAAAGATGATAAAAATGTTTCATAGACTTTTTTTCATGTAGTTTGAAGCAGGTGAATTTTATTGGGGTACAGTTCTTCCTCTATCTCCTTGATACTATTCCTTTTCAAAGTAGTCGTGTAAAACATGTGTGCAGCTTTCCTCTCAGCATGGATCTTTAAAAGAATAAGGCTTAACAGCAGGAATTGTGCTTAAGGAGATATTGGGGAAGATGAGAGGACAATATGAGATGCAATCTATATTTTATAGCAGGGATTTAATAGAAAATGGTTGAGAGAAGATCTCTTAGGGTCTAAACTGCTCCCTGAAAAAAAAAGGAAAATTTTATTAATTCTTTAGTTATAATAATAGCTAGCATATATTGAGAGCTTCTAGGCACCACACACACACACACATATGTAAACTCACCATAACACTTTGAGGTAGGTTCTACTATGATCCTCATTTTACGGAAGGAAATACAAGCACAGCAAGGTTAAGGAGATTGCTCAACGTCCAGGTGAAATTAAGTTATGGACAAAGATTGATCTGATTCCAGAGGCTTCACTGCTAAGCACTAGCCAGCTCTGTCTTCTTAATGTCACTATAAAAGTTTGTAAATAGATACTCCCTGACCATAACTCTCCAACCGAGTGAAGTAGGTAAACTGTGACACTACCTCCACTGGCTGGCTGGCTGTAGAGAAGGTTTTTAATAATATATGTAACTAGCTCTTTCATAGTTAATCTGGGAGGGAGGAGTATAGATGAGCAAAATAGAAGAACCACTATAAAAGGATACACCACACAAAAGTAACCCTTTAGAAGTACAGCGTATTAAAAAAGAACACCAAGGGGCGCCTGGGTGGCGCAGTCAGTTAAGCGTCCGACTTCAGCCAGGTCACGATCTCGCGGTCCGTGAGTTCGAGCCCCGCGTCGGGCTCTGGGCTGATGGCTCAGAGCCTGGAGCCTGTTTCCGATTCTGTGTCTCCCTCTCTCTCTGCCCCTCCCCCGTTCATGCTCTGTCTCTCTCTGTCCCAAAAATAAATAAAAAAAAAAAGTTGAAAAAAAAAAAAAAAAGAACACCAAGAAGAAGACCACATGACTCTGGTGATGGTTATAGCACTCGTTGAAATATAGGTTTGGGATCAAATAAAAGGTTACTCACAAAAAACAAAAAAAAAAGAATCTATAAATAATAATGCCGACTACCAAATCCACAGATAAAAATATTATATGTTATTTATCCAAATATTAAATAATATATTATCTTTCTCCAGATTTACTTTCCTACAGGTCTTACACAAAATAATACATATAAAGTAAACTTGTTTATTTCCTAGGCAGCATGATTTTATGTGTATATAATAACGGATGTCACCCTTGACCAGGTAACACATCTATCCGGGAGTGCTACAGCATCACTTGATAGAGTAAACATTATCAGAGAGAGCATAAGTCACAACTGGCAAGCTATTACTGAGAACTGACTATAGAGAATGCTTCCAGCAGCTTCTAAGGTTCTGGAGTCAGGCCACAAATTCATTTCACATAAGTCTCAAAGGACTTCCAAATAGCAGTACTATTTGTCAAGATTGAGATGAACCACTTTCTAGCTTCTATCACTTTGGCAACAACTGAGAGATACAAAACTCAACATGAGTCAGTAATCATTTAATACTGACCATGTTTCCTATCCATTTTCTTTCTTGGTGAGTTATATTTTCATAGGTGAAAAGAAAAAAGAAGAGCATATAAATTTTCTGCATTAGAAATAGATTCACTCTTCCCATTAGGTGATTGAAAGAAAAAATAAGAAAATTGTATTATCTATTTGGCTATCCATCCAACCATCTATCCATTTAATAAAGACTTTTATCCTAACTTGAATAGTCCTAACCCATTTTAAAAGTATACTGTATATGTTCAGTATTGGCTAAGTATGCAAGGAGTACCCTGACATTTAAAAAAAATTCAAATACCAAAAGAAATATGAATATGTGTATGTGAGGAAGATAGAAGATGTCTGTAACGTTTATATGTAGATTTGACAGAGTTAAATCTTAAATCTGAAGAATACCTCTCCAGTGTTTGATAATCCATCTTAATTCAAGGACAGTGCTGACGGATTCATAAACGAAAACCAGAGGAAGCATACAACCAATATACATAAAGACACTAAAGGATTATATGAGTATAAATCAAATTTCTTTACCCAAGCTTGTGCAGTAAGAAATACTTTGAAGTCTTCATTAAATGTTAGAGTCGGGTGATCAGCAATTCGGTTCAGGAACTTATGTAGCGCCTTCCTTCGTGTTTCAATGAAGTCATCATTAAAGCGTTCCACCATACCTTTCACGATAAACTTCTCAGGCAATGGCTGAGGCAAAAAAGTTTTAAAAGGATCTGAGCATTATGTGGCATGGGATTATAAGGAATTCTACTCTTCCTTTTTGGAAGACTATTTGAGCTTACATTCATTTCTTATAAAAATAATTTTTCAAAATTCACACTAGAACCAAAACCTGCAAAATCTTAACATACTAGAATAGTTTAGAAAAACAAATCTGGGGGCGCCTGGGTGGCTCAGTTGGTTAAGCATCCTACCCTTGATTTCAGCTCAGGTCATAAACCTATGGTTCGTGAGCTGGAGCCCTGTGTCCAGCGTGGAACGTGGGCCTCTCTCTCCCTCTGCCCCTCCCCTGCTCACTCACTCTCTCTCTCTCAAAATAAATAAACATTAAAAAAAGAAAAAAGAAAGAAAAAGAAATCTGTTACATAGATGGAAAGTTTAAAAGCAAAGGTTTCTGGATAAATGAATTACACTGATTTAAAAGTCTGACATTAGTTATAAGCATTCTAATGATTCACAAGACAAAATGGTAGCTACTCTATGGGAAAAATATGTAGACTTACTGGAATAATCAGAGTGGGGTGTGCTTCTTCAAGTTTTCCTTTCAACCAAAGGAAATCTTGATAACGTCTCCTAACTTCAAATTCGCTGGAGTCAAATTCCCCACGAGATGTCTGAAGAAAGTAGGAAAAAATAACGACACATGCAATATAAGACAGAAGACATTTGCCTAATGTTATTTTAGATATGCTGAAATAAATGGGTCTCTAAGAAAAATTAACAAATTCTAATTATTCAGTGTTTGTCAGCCTGTACTTTTTTTGCAGTCATCAATTCATATAGCAGATGAAACAAAGCAAACTTTCCAGTATTTCCAGAAAGAAAGCAAACATCATGCTCAAATTTAAAATCCAAACTGAAAAATCTGTCTTAGAGCAGCCATCTGCCTTCCACAAGATTTTAACTACTATTATATTTGGCATGACTTTCTTGCTAACAAGAAAGTGTGTTCTGAATTTAGGTTTCAAATATATTTTTTCTCAAGATGATTAGAATTCAGAATTTGAGGAAAGTCCTATTTTTGTAATTTGGAAAATAACCTGAACATAACTGAGAAAAAATGTTTTCCTGGAATTTGCTCAAATGAATTGCTTTGGTAAAATTTGCTTTTAGTATATGAAAATTCTAACATTTTACAGAGTGATTTTACCACTGTTTAAAAAATGTTATTAATGAAGATTTGATGTGAAAAGAAAATCTTCCTGTCATTTCTCAAGGGATTTTGAGTTATATGCCTAAACTCCTAAAAATTAAGCAAATAAATTAAAATATCTGTTCTCAACAAACCAAAAATCTATGCCAACACATATGACAAAAATAACATGGATACAATATCAACCTCATTTCCACTGCCTGAATCCCAAGCCAAAAAAACAAAAAACAAAAAACATTATCTGATGCACACTCACTCCCACCAATATCTTATTAACTAAATTTCTGCATATTAAAAATTATAGAATGATATGAGGGTGAAATTTTCCTGGAGGAATAATGATGGAATAACACATTGCATACATATTTTGCACTCACCCAAAATATCAATCATCCACACAGATGAATGCAATTATAAAATTAAGTAGTTCAAGTCATAGATGCAATCTTAATTGTCTTGAAATAAGGTTCATAAAAGTTATTCTTTCCAAGGTTTATTCTTTTACAATGAATGTTTATAATACCATACAATATATTTTATCAAAACATTTCCTTTTTAGTGGGAAAAAGTGGAGGTAAATGATATGCAGAAGTCTAAGGAACTAAATGTTCACAAAACACTCTGAAATCTTAACTATGGGTACAAGTTATGGAAATGGTAAAAATAGGAAAACTAAATCTAGTAGAAACACAGTTTAACAACATATATATGAATTGGTATGTGTACATATACATGCAAATACACACACATGCATACATATATACGCACACAAAACATGGTTTATAATCACTCATTAAACTTTACTTACTGAACACCTTCTTGTACCAGCCACATATGTATAGGTTTACCACCAATTTCCAAAAGTATAAACTGGCATAACAAATACTAAAATACTCAAAAATTGGGCAGTTCAGAGCTTTATATGTCCTGGAGAATTTTCAACACTTTAAGTATAATAATCTGATAAAAATTCCAGCAAGAGCAAGATGTAAAATCAAGTCAAAGAATTGGTTGATTCTGTCCCCATCACTCTGTCTTTGACTTAAAAGAGTTTTCTAACATACTGCAGTAACACAGGAAGAAAACAGAAGATGTACAAATAATGCCTCTAATACAGAATCATTTTCCATGGAAGCTATATCATAAATGGTCTTTAATTTTTCATGTCTGACCATAAAAGCTTGGGTAGTTGAAGTTTAGGACTAATGGACTCATGTGATCTACACCCCAAAATGCACTCATTCAACAAACACTGACCTTTGGTCAAGGGCAGTTACTCTAGGCTCTGAGGACTTAGAAAGCTGTTTTTGAGGGAAAATGAATTTTACAATCAGGAATATACTTTAATCCCTACTCCACGCTGGCAGGCATTTATGGGTTTGTCTTCATGATGTGGATGTGAGAGAGAAGACACTCGTTAAATCTCGAAGCTCTTGTTTCTATATGTAGCAAAGGAAAGCACATCTCTTGATCTCCAAAAGAAAAAATACTTCTTTAGAATAGTCACTTCAGATATTTTAACCTGGAGAATAAAGGGCAATTTCTCATAAGGAGAACAGATGCTAGGAACATGGGCTTCCGCATACAATCATTTACAGCCCGGCCATTCTTAAGTATTCTTAAGTAGGAGATTGTCAGTGCACATATGTGCACATGTATATGTGCATTTATCCATATAATCTTAATGTCTATAAATGTAAATTTTAATAAAACTAAAACTTTCTCAGGGAAGCCACCTCTTAACCTCTACATTAGATGGGGTGCTCATGCTCATAAAATCCTATATTTTTCTCTCATAGCATTTATAACTATAATTAAATAATTAAGCATGTAATTGTTTAACATCCATCACCCCCCTAGATTGAGAGCTCCATGAAGGCAGAGGGTATGTCTGTCTTGTTTGCTGGTGTAATCTCAATATACACACACAGTACCTGGGACATAATTGGCACTCAGCAAAACTTCACTGAATATATGAGAGAGTGAATAAATGATAAAAAGTGATTAACAAATCAGGACACTTGGGTGGCTCAGTCAGTTAAGCAGCCGACTTTGGCTCAGGTCATGATCCTCATGACCTCAGTGATGAGTTCGAGCCCCATTTCAGGCTCTGTGCTGACAGCTTGGAGTCTAGAGCCTGTTTTGGTTTCTGTGTCTCCCTATCTCTCTGCCCCTCCCCTCCTTGCACTCTCTCTCTCTCTCTCTCTCTCAAAAATGAACAAATATTTAAAAAAATTTAAAAAGTGATTAACAAAAAAAAGACTATATTATACATCCACAAAATGTTTATATATTTGTATCTGCAATGCATATTTTAGTATATGTAGGCATAGTCCATATATTGGATGCAGTAAAAATAAAGTAGAACAAAGGGACTTTTTCATAACAGTGAAACTGAAAGGCAGTGTGTCATAACCATAAAGAGATGCACAAAAGTATAACAGAAAACACGCATAGTGTGAAAGTAAATGGTCTGGATTTAAATCCCAGCTCAGGTAATCACTATAGTGTGTAACCTTTGGCAACTTACTGAGCTTCGATGTCCTCATGCACAAAATGGGGGTAAATCATAACATCTAGGTCCTCGGATCATTGTTAGACTTTAAACAAGTGAATACGCATAAAGCGGTCAGAACATTGCCTGGCCCAAAGTAATCACACAATAAATGTTAGTTAAATACACTGTAATATTAACAATATTTACTACTACTACTATTGCTGTTGCTGCTATAAGGGCAGTACATCATTTAAAATATGGTGTAAATACGGATATTATATGTCTGTGATTAGAGTAAAATTCACAGGGTAGCTTATAAAAACAGTGTCTTTCTAAAAGAAACAAATAATGATGGGAAAATAATTCAGCTACACAAATTCTTTGCCAGGAAGGATGATGACAATGGATGCTTTTAATTAAAATAGTAATACCAGGAGAAATCTGGTCCTATTTTTAGCAATATGTCTGTATAAACACATTAAATATTCACAACAACCCTCCAAGCCTAGTACTGTTATCTTATTTACAACTGCGGAAACTAAGCATAGAGAGGTTAATTAAATTGCCCAAAAGACATAGCAAGAAAGGGGAGTAATCAAGATTGAATTCCATGCTATCTTGTTCTACAACCTCTTGATAGGAGTATGATACTATAAATTTCTTCACTCACCCATTGACCAAAAAGTTAAAGTGCTTACTCACTATATCCTAAGAATTGTGTTTGGAAATGTGGATAACTGAAGATATAACTACCTTCCTTGAGAAGCTCACATACTTGTTGGGAATAAAATAAACACACAGTTATCTACTCACATACAGGTAGGTGGCAATCACTGAACACTTATTATGTGTCAGGCATTTTGCTAAGTGTTATATGTCGATAACCAATCCTAAATCAATTCTTACAGCAACTCTACAGAACCAGGTTTGATTGTCATTTCCATTTTTTAGATTAAAAAAACAACAACAAAAACCTTGAGGCTTAGAAGGATTAAATATAGGCTTAAAATTTCTTTGCTATACTGACCAGTGTCTTACATCCTTTAAGAATTCAATTAGAACAGCATGAGAAAACAGAAGAAAGAAAGAGGCTTCCAGCCTACAGATGCAGGGGGCAGGGCCATGGCATGCATTATCTCCAGTTGTGTCTTGGAAAATAAACATTAGTTCTTCTGTTTAGAAGAGGAAGGACATAACAGAGAGAAGGAAAAGTATATGCAAAGTCATGAGAATAAAAAATACCCTAGGGTATTCAGGTAACAAAAATAGGTCTAGATGAGTGGAGGGCAGGGGTATTAAAAATGGGGAGTTAAAGAGAGTAGTCTTACAGGAGTAGGTTGGCATCAGACTGAGAAATTCTTGATATGTCATACAAAGGAATTTGCACTTTGTTCTGTAGGAAATGAGGAACCCAGAAGGGTTTTAAGAACCTGAGTGAAGAGATCAAATACATGCACTTTTTAAGACACATAACTAGAAGTGGTGTAGAATTTGCACTGGGAGAAGTGATTATAGGAAGATGGTCCAAAACCTTCTCAGCTACAAAAGGGATGTAGGGTGTCACCTCAAAAATAGAATACTATATTTTATGAATATAATTGCTAAAGGTTGCTATTACATGAAGGATTTTAAAAAACAGTTACTTGACTTGGTTGTTTTATTCTGGCAGAAGTAAACTCTCTTTTTGCAGAGACTTACCCTAGGATCAAGGAGAGATTTCGATTCTACATTTACTCTGCATTTGAATTAGTGGACAACTAGCAGTATCTTATACATAAGATAAAGTGGCCACTGGCTCTTATTTGGAAAGAAAATGAAATTATATTTTGTAATCTTCAGAAAAAATGCTACATTAAAATATCACATCATGTTGTTAACTAGTTTTCTTTATTAGCAACCTGAAGCTCTTCTTTTCCAAAGACATTTCTTTATATTTTTTAAACTAAAAACAAAGTGTTCCTGTTTAAAAAAAAAAATTAATGCTTATTTATTTTTGAGAGAGAGAGACAGAGACAGAGAACAAGCCAGGAAGGACAGAGAGAGAGGGAGACAGAATCCGAAGCAGGCTCCAGGTTCTGAGTTGTCAGCACAGAGGCCAAGACAGGGCTCAAACTCACGAGCTTTGAGATCATGACCCGAGCCGAAGTTGGATGCTCAACTGACTAAGCCACCCAGGTGCCCTAAATGTTCCTGTTTCAACATGCACCACTGCTAAAAACAATGAGTGACTGCGGCACCTGGGTGGCCCAGGGGGTTGAGCGTCTGACTTCAGCTCAGGTCATGATCTCATTGTTCGTGAGTTCAGGCCCCATATTAGGCTCTCTGCTGTCAGCCCAGAGCCCACTTCAGATCCTCTGTCCTCCTCTCTCTGCCCTTACCCCACTTTCTCACATGTGCACACGTGCTCTCTCTCCCCCTCTCTCAAAAGTGAATAAACGTTAAAAAAAAAATGAGTGACCATATGTGGAATTTGAGAAACTCAACAGATGAACAAAGGGGAAGGGAAGGAAAAATAAGATAAAAACAGAGAGGGAGGCAAACTGTAAGAGACTCTTAAATACAGAGAGCAAACTGAGTGCTAATGGAAGGGAGGTGGGTGGGGGGATGGATTAAATGAGTGATGGGCTTTAAGGACAGCACTTTTGAGATGAGCACTGGGTGTCATATGTAAGAGATCAGGGGGTTCTACTCCTGAAGCCAAGACTACACTGTATGTTACCTAATTTGAATTTAAATTTAAAAAAAAGTGTTGAAATTTTTTTTTCACTGATTTCATACAGAACAAGTACAGATTAGACGCAACATCTTACCAAAAGTTCAGAGAACAACTGATTCAAGAAGGTGCTCATTAAAGATTTACCTTAGTAATAATCCTGTAAGTAATGAAAGTTTCAATTGTGGTAACATGGCTTTCAGGTTCATCAACTGTAATGAAAAGATCTTTCAAATCTGGCTCATCTTCAAACTTGATTTGGTTAATCATTGATAGAGGGGACGTTGGCATCATAGGGCTGAAGGAATTCATGTCCATCAACGAGGCATCCTAAGAAATAAAACACGTTCAAAAATTAACATCTATGGAAGAAACAATTTAAAATCCTGTTTTTCTTAGACACAATGAGTACTAATGAAATATGTCAAGAACAAAAAGGATGATTGGGTTCCTGGTTAAATATGGTATGTCAAACATGTATTTTTCTCTCTGCTTCCTCTTAAAATCCCACTATAAAAATGACAACAAAGAAATAAACAAATTAAAGCAAACTAAGACAAAAAGGCATAAAAGACATAAACCCTCGAGGTAAAAAAAGAGGGAGACAGAGAGAGATGAAGCAAACAAAAGCAACTACTTTTTGGAAACTAGAAATCTGACTGAGGGGTAACTGAAATAGCAGTGCAAAGAAGGCTGAACAGTAAACCTAGGAGTTAATGGTAAACCTAGAAGGCATGTTTATAAGACAGAATCCCAGAGAGACTTAAGAATTACAGGCACCAGGGGCGCCTGGGTGGCGCAGTCGGTTAAGCGTCCGACTTCAGCCAGGTCACGATCTCGCGGTCAGGGAGTTGGAGCCCCGCGTCAGGATCTGGGCTGATGGCTCAGAGCCTGGAGCCTGTTTCCGATTCTGTGTCTCCCTGTCTCTGCCCCTCCCCGTTCATGCTCTGTCTCTCTCTGTCCCAAAAATAAAAAATAAACGCTGAAAAAAAAAAAAAAGAATTACAGGCACCAGAAACCCATGGACACAGAGTGCTGACAGAGCTAAAACCAGAGGACTGGTTGAGAAGCTAATAAAACAAGAGAGTCAGTACCTTAGATTCCCTCACCTACCCCAAGCCACCAGGTGACATTTCTTCCCCAGTTTTGCAAAAAAGTGGAAGTTTACTTTCAGAAATGTCTCTGAAAAGGGTGCCAGGCAGAAGGGAGGAAGAGATAGCAAAGAAAAGTCCTACATACGAGATGGGAAGATAGCCAACTCTCTCCCCTCATCTGGCCCTATGAATTCTGGCATCAATGCACAAAATTCCACCCAGTGGTTGGAGGGTTCCTCTCTTAGCTTGCCATTCCAAGAAAAAAAACTAACAGTTGCAGTCCCTGATGAGTGAGCCAGGTCTCTGCATAATCACCCTGCTCTGAAGCCCTTACCGTACATGATGAATATCTACTCCGCTTTTTATTACCTGATGTAGAAACTATGAAATATCTAAATATGCGAAAAGCCTCTGATATGAAAGAAAATTCACAAACAGAAGACAGGAAGCAGTTAGAGAACAGAATGCTTAAAAAAATGGATGAAATCATCAGAGATAAGAATGATACCAAATTCATGAATAAAAACAGGAGTTATATTGTTAAAAAATTCAGAAAACAGCAGCAAGACAATAAAAAAGGAGGCTCATGAAAATTGAAATATGATAATAGGATAACAACTCAACAGGAAGTTTGAAAGATAGAACTCAAGAACTAAGTTGAAATAAAAGGACAAAAGATGGAAAGGAGAAGGAAGTGTTTTTAAAAATTAAGGGATCCAGGCAGGTAGTGCCTGAATAAAACGAATTCCATAAAATGAAGAGGAAAATGTGCTTTGAACTGAAGTGTTTCCAGGTTGATAGGGCTTTTCCTGCCTCCTCAAAATGAATGGGGGCAGTGGTGGGGTCAGAAGTGCTCCTGCAATTACCATGACATTGCACAATACAGGTTAGCTTCCAGAGAGAATATAAACAGGTAAAATACAACAGAAATCTCAGGAATCAGAATGGCTCCAGATTTCTCAATGGTAACACGGGACACTAAATGACTACCAAATATCTTCCAAATTTTGAGAGGAGAATATCTTCTACCTAGAACTCTATATAGCCAAACAAACTGTCATTCAAGTATACAAGTAGATTAAAGTCATTTCAGATATAAAAGATTTCAAAAACTGATTTCCCATCCATTTATTCTTTGGAAGCTTCTTTAATTTTCCAAAACTATATGAAGGCATATAACAAGAGGAAATAGGATCTAAAAACAGGAGATTCAACAGAAAAGAGAACTACATGAAATTCTTTGGATGATCATGAAATTATGTTCCACGTTGACAGCTTTGCAGCAGAACTAAAGAACAACCTATACAGACTGGGTCAGGAAGACAGAGTCACCAGGGAGGCAGGAAGATGAACAGGGAAAAAGAATAAGGGAAGAGAGGCAGGAAGGGAGGTGGATAGAGAGAAAGAGACAGGGGAGTGAGCAAAGGAAGGAGGAAAAAAAAGAGAGGGAAGGAAGGAAGGAAGGAAGGAAGGAAGGAAGGAAGGAAGGAAGGAGAAGGGAGGGGAGGGGAGGGGAGGGGAGGGGAGGGGAGGGGAGGGGAGAGGAGAGGAGAGGAGAGGAGAGGAGAGGAGAGGAGAGGAGAGGGAGGGGGAGAATGGGAAGGAGGGAGGGAGGGAGGGAGGAAGGAAGGAAGGAAGGAAGGAAGGAAGGAAGGGAAAGGAAAGGAAGGCAGGTGACAGAGTACCTGATATGTTTAAACATGACAGGAAGCATGCCATGTTAGACATTGTAGATGAATTGTGATGGGTGCAAAGAAAGCCAAGATGGAAAGAATGCAAGAGAAGTAGAAAGGAAGGGATAGAGAAAATGAATGAATGAAGGAATAATGAATGGTGAACTCTCAAGAAAACAAAAGGTGTACAAGAATTAAAATGTAATCATAGTTCACTCTATGGCCTTGACTTTGAATAAAAATAAATTGTTCTTAATTTTGAATTTAACTAAAAATGGTGATATAATTATACTTATGGTCAGAAGAAAAAATATATATACTGTATATGTTTGAGGGGAAGAGACATTGCCTATAAATAGCTTCAAAAATGCAATTACTATGATGGAAAAAAGGAAGATGAGCAACTATTCCAGACTGAAGACCAAAGAGACATAATAGCTAAACACAACATGTGATCTTGAACTGGATTCTGTACCAAAGGATGAGAACCTTTGTTTTTTTCTTTCTGAACTGTTATTGGGACAACTGGAGAAATGTGAAAGGATCTGTGGATGGGAATGTGGTATTGTGTCTGTATGGTTTCCTGATTTGTATATGCATACTGTGATTAAGTAGGAGAGTGTCCCTGTTTTTTTTTTTTTTTTTTTAAATACACACAGATCTATTTAGGAGTAATGAAACAGCAAGTCTCCAATGTACTCAACTTAGCATACAGACAGATAAAGCGAAAGTTGTGAAATGGCAATAATTGGGAAATCTAGGTTCTTTGTGATATTCTTGCAACTTTTCTCCCAGTTTGAAATTATTTCAAAATAAAAAAGTATATTTATAGTTTTTAAAAGTCAAATAATTCTACAGAGTTTAAAATAAAACAAGACAAATTAAAAAGCAGCTTCCTCTTCTCCAGAATTGCTATTCCCATGTCATGCTTCTCAGAAGCAAATGCAGAACTCTATTTGCTGTTTTTTTTTCCTTGTTACATTCCTTATTTGAAAATAATATACGTATTGCTTTTTTTTTTTCAATTTTGACATTATCAGTAGGTTTCCTACTAAGGAGAATAAAGAGTATTTATTTACTTAATTATGTGAGTATAGACTCACAATTCCTATGTTACTCAATGGGTTGTAATCCATAAATACTGTAATTTATTTTGATGTTGTAAGTATCCAAACCTGCCTAGTGGGAGCTCCTTAATGCTGGCACCTCTGTGTTTTTGATATGTCTTCATTATTCCAGAGCACTTTATATAACATAACTTGGCAAAATAAGATGTTTCAGCTTTACCTTATACTTTCCCTGACCCAGTTATGGAATCAGATATTTCTCTAAGGAGCTCTGGTTCCTTTTAGAGGAAACTGGAATTTGGAAACCAAGATATGAATGATAGGAAATGTATGTATAACACACACACACACACACACACACACACACACACACACGCAGATACACATCTGGATGTAGATATATACAGATCGATAGAAATATAAATAGATATTAAATCCTAGGAGTTCACACTGATACCTCCAATTACAATTTGATACCATTTGACTTTTCCAGCCTCCCCTCTTCCCATGTTTGTAACTCTTCTCCAGCAGAGAGAAGCCTGGCTCCCATTATCCTGAAGATATTTACTTATATGCTCAATCTTCCTACCTGTAACTAATCTCCTATCCAGGCCAGCTGTCTTCTCAGACCTGACCACATAAGCCAAGCAGCCTATATTTACTCACAACCACACTGGATCCCTCGTCAGCCCCAATCCTACTGGCTACTTCCTTGGACATGCTGGTTGTTTCCGGAGGCATCATTTTTTTTTTTAATGTTTATTTATTTTTGAGAGAGACGGAGAGACAGAGTATGAGCTGGGGGAGGGGCAGGGAGAGAAGGAGACACAGAATCCAAAGCAGGCTCCAGGCTCTGAGCTGTCAGCACAGAGCCTGACGCGGGGCTTGAACTGGTAAGCTGTGAGATCATGACCTGAGCTGAAGTTGGAAGTTTAACCAACTGAGCCACCCAGGTGCCCCATCCTCAGGCATCATTTTTAAAGAAAGGGAAGGGAAGGCTGGATGTTATTTTTTTAACAAAAAATTTTAAATGAAACCAAAGGATAATATGCAGTAAATGTTAAATACATCTTTTCATATGTAAAGATAAAACTAACAGTATCAATATGACATCTGAGTTATTTCTTCAGTAGTATATAATGATGTTTCCAACTCTATACTTTTTCTTTTAAATACAACTCTTAGTCTCTAAAAGTAAGAATCCAGATTTCAGAATCAAAAATTTTGTCTTTTGCTATGTTATGAACAGACTAAAGTTAACCAACACACATAGAGATGAATTCTGCAATCAAGTCCATCAAACTTAGCAACAGAGTTGGCCAGTCCTAGCCAGAAAAACAAAACAAAACAAAACTACATTACATTACATTACAAAGGAGGCCAAAAACTAGGTTCTAGTTCTTTCTCTGACACTGACTAAACAGGTAACTTTGAACAATTAATTCAGCCTTTCAAGGCTAAATTGAGGAGATGGAGCTAAAAATCTGCAAAATCTCTCCCACCTCAAAGGCTAAAATAATACAACTTCTAAATGCATTAATATAGGAAATTGTAGCAGATCCTGACGTTTTAAGAAAAGGAACTTTCTTGCAGTACTAGGAATGAAAAAAGATTGAAATCATAATATGGACTTATTTTTCCCCTCAAAACAAATCAACTTAAACACTTTGGAAGCATCAGTTACATCCAGAGCCCTGTTCTCAAGGCTCTTTCCACACAAAAAGTTAGTTTATGTGAACTACAATACAGCATTTGGTTAACCCCTCAATGCAATAATACAGGAGATATTAGGGTAAGACACACCAGGTGAAGAGGTAAGAACAACAGTTGCTCAAATTAAGGACGTTCAGATTAGGGGCACTTGGGTGGCTCAGCTGGTTAAGCGTTGGACTTTGGCTCAGGTCACAATCTCACAGTTCATGGGTTCCAGACCCACATCAGGATCTGTGCTGACAGCTTGGAGCTCAGAGCCTGCTTGGGATTCTGTGTCTCCCTCTCTCTGCCCCTCCTAAGCTTGCACTCTGTTTCTCTCTCCCTCGCTCTCTCTTTCAAAAATAAATACGCATTGAAAAATTAAAAAAAAAGTTCAGGTTATTGTGATTACAAAATGATTTGTGAAAGGAAAAACATTGAGGTATGACTTAGACCAAGGAATAGAAGACAACTAAGACAGTAAGTGGGTTAATCAGACACAGAAAAACATAGAGACAATAAATGTTTTGCAACAAAAGTTTAGCAAAATAAATTATGGTATATCCCTATGATAGGCTACCATAAAGTTTATCCATGTGATAGAATACAATAAAGTGATTAAAAGTAATGTTTTAGAAGTAACTTAGAATACAGTTGCTGGAAAAAGGTTCATAGTATGTTATTAAAAGAAAATAACATAAAATTTGTGTACAGTTAGATTCTTATGTGTATATGTGTGTTTATGTGTGTGTGACAGAGAGGATAGGAGAAACAGAAAGTGAGAGAGTGAGAGAGTGAGAGAGAGAGAGATAGCACAAACTTGCAAGCTATACCAAAAAAGTTAGCAGAAGTTATTTCAGGTGTTGGAATTGCTGTTGAGGTTAATAGTTTTCTATGAGTTTCTATATTTCCAAATATTCTAAAATAAACATATATGGAGAAAGGTATTAAAATTGCTAGTGTCAACACTGTGCAAAATATGTTCAAAGACAGTAGGAACTACTGGAATAAGTTAAAACAGTTGTCTATGGCCATTGGGCAAAAAAAACTCGGATTATATTTGACTTCTTAACTCATCAATGCTGCATAATTAAATACGAAATTTAAAATGTCTGGGATCACATTGGGCTTATCAAAATAAATTATGGAATGCTAACACAATGGAACACTAAACAGCCATTAAAAACATAATTTAGAGGTTCCAAATAAATGTGCCATCAGCATGCACAAAACTCTCTATATACAGTATATATCAAATACAGTATAGCCACTTCATTACTTAAGTACACGTTTTTGCAATCCAAAGAGGATTTTCGCTCACATGGAAAAAGGGGAAAATAGTGTTCAGTAACTGTTCTGCAGCAAGCCCTCATAGAGGTAGTGTACATCCCAAGCAGTGAGGGTGGCGCCACCAAGCTCCTTCCCCAGGAACTACACTCAGCGTTGTGGCGTCAAACTCCATGACTTGAACTGTGCCTATGTGCATCTGTGCTTTATCCCAATTTATTTTGCGCATCCTTTAGCAAAATGTATCCTAAGCTTTCGGAAAAGCCTAAGAGAGGTTGTTTTTTGGGTCTTGGAATGCTCAAAAACTTTCTCCATAATAGATTAATGGAAATTGCTCCTTTGCTTTATATCATTTTCGCTTACAAAAGGTTTCACAAGAATGCTCTACTTTGAGATAGTGGGGTGTGGGGGTGGGGGTAAAGGCTGTAGTAGCTTTTAAAGCTGACAAATTTTAATTTGATGAGCAAACGTACTTTAAATTTCCCTGACACTGCACACAACTGTGTGCTTTGGTATTCTTTGTAATCACCCTCTTAACTCACCACAACCCATTTCTTATACCTACTACATAATTTAGCATTCTATTTCTTTCTGCTTAAATGCATCCTTTTGTAGAGTGGGAAAGATCTGCATGAATTTCCAAAGGCTCACAATTCCAGTGAGCATAGTGTGGTGTCAAAAATATGCTTCAATATCGAGCAGAGGAAGAAAATTACAGGCTGAAATTTAGCAACATCCAAGATTTCAGTAGAAGGATTTAAATTACTATGAATCACTCAAGAACATTCTTAAAACCTCAATAAAACTGACTATCCGAAGAGTTTTATATTCACTTCAAAAAAAAAGTTAAGAAAATATAATGACAATACTTAAAAGATTTACATTTGGACAGGAATAAGAGAAGAAAATAAGTGTTTGAGAAGATCCAAAGAAGCAATTAACCAAAAAAGCCCTCCATTTAACCTTTTGTAGTGGATGCTTTTCAGGGGAAATGGATCATTAAAATTTGTTCTTTATAAACAAAGGTCTCGCCCCCACAATAATGTGGGCTCCTTTCTCCTGTTAGCTATCTCTTTCTCTCTCCCCACCTCTACCCCCAAACTTTATTTATACATTCATTTATTCTTAGCATTTAGATAGATGTCCATTATCTTATGATGTTTTGGACAATGAAAGTACATAATTTCATTTTCTTTCCTCAAGAGATAAAAGCAGAAGGGAACTTATCTGTGTGATAATTCTCTACTTCTTAAATTTTTTTTTCAACGTTTTTTATTTATTTTTGGGACAGAGAGAGACAGAGCATGAACGGGGGAGGGGCAGAGAGAGAGGGAGACACAGAATCGGAAACAGGCTCCAGGCTCTGAGCCATCAGCCCAGAGCCTGACGCGGGGCTCGAACTCACGGACCGCGAGATCGTGACCTGGCTGAAGTCACGCTTAACCGACTGCACCACCCAGGCGCCCCTCTACTTCTTAAATAACATTGAATATCTTTCTTACAGCTAGCATAGTGAAAACACACACGTGCATGCACACATACCCCAAAAATCTTGGGATGATTTCAGGGTGAGATGTGAACATGTATAATAGTGAAGCCAAATTATTGCAAGAAGTCACTGTCTTTTACCCTTACTCCAAACCAACACATCCATCTAAAGAGAAACCACTTAAATGACTTTA
The DNA here is from genome assembly GCF_016509475.1 of Prionailurus bengalensis. NCBI lineage: Eukaryota > Metazoa > Chordata > Mammalia > Carnivora > Felidae > Prionailurus > Prionailurus bengalensis. Next base: position 84,509,109 of record NC_057345.1, on the reverse strand, counting down.
CTGAAATAAACAGACATTAGTTAGAATTGTGTTAACATGATATTGAAATGTATTGACACAATCACTTACCAACTAAGTATAAGTTTTCCTTGTTACTTTTTTTTTTTGAAGTTTATTTATTTTTCAGAGAAAGAGAGAGAGAGCGTGAGTGCATGCCCGTGAGTGGGGGAAGGGGCATAGAGAGGAAAGAGAGAATCCCAAGCAGGTTCTGCACTGCCAGCAAAGAGCCCGACGGGGTTTCCAACCCACAAACTGTGAGATCATGAGCTGAAACCAAGATATGGATGCTTAACTCACTGAGCCACCCAGGCACCCCTACTTTTGGTTTATTATAAGCATTGGTTATAGGTCAAATTGTGTCCTTCCAAAATTGACCTGAGACCCCATACCTCAGAATGTGACCTTATTTGGAGACAGGGTCTTCATAGGGGATATCAAGTCAAAATGTGGTCATTGGGGTGGGTCCTGATGCAATATAACCAGTGTCTTTATAAGAAGGACAAATTTGGACACAGAGACATGTACAGAGGGAAGACAACGTTAAGGAACGCAAGGAGAAGACAGCCATCTACAAGTCAGGTTGAGAGGCCTGGAACAGATCCTTCCCTCATTGCCCTCAGAAGGAACCAACCCCCTTGACACCTTGATTCCAGACTTCTAGATTCCAGAACTGTGAAAAAAATAAACGTCTCTTATTTCAGATACCTAATCTATGTACTCTGTTATGGCAGCCTAGCAAACTGACAGCATTTCTATACATAGAGTAGTACACAATAAAGATCTAAGGAAGGAAGCAAGGGTAGAAAAGAAGGAAGGAGTGATGATTACAGTATTTCATCCTTGCTCCATTCACTCATTTTCTTACAGGTTAACAAGCAACTCCAATAATTTCTGAGAAACGTTTTTGCCTCTCTCCTTTAATGCTCTCAGATGGTTTCAAAGTTCTACTACTGAAATAAATAAAATATATAGCTGAAATTTAAAATAAACAATGGCTTGCCAATATTTGAATACTCAGGAGATAAATACTAAAGAAACAGGTTAAAAGGTTAGATATGACCTTCCTAAGAGTTGTCCTTCCTATCTCTCAGTAAAAGGCTACTTGGGAACATCTCATAAATATAACATGAATTACTCTGATAATACTAAATCCTATCCACCATCTGTGCACAAACAGCTATTTTCTTTTTACAAGTAGAGGGAAAAAAATCAATGTGAGAAGTGTGATAAATCAGAATCATGGCATGAAAAGGCCACGCAAATAAAATTTGCTGATGCGCAAGAAACACGCACACCAAGAGACATCTGGTAAAAAAAGCAACTTAAAGTGGAAGGAGTTTGAGAAACTGTGTTATGAGGGACACTCATCCTGATGGGCCTAAATTTAGACTTACCAGCTGTGTTTTGGTTTACAGCTCCTTCCAATCTGCCTGCTTATAATAATAATAAAAAATCAGAAAGGCCTTCTGTGGAACACTGTTGAAAATGTGATTGGGGGAAAAGCCAGCCTGTGTCGTGTTCTATAAAGGGGCATACAACACTCTAATCTTGTTTGACATAATTTCCAGGGCTATGTAGTATATATACCCTTGTATGCATATACCATAATTTATTTATCCATTTTTCTGTTTCTAGCATTTCTATTTTCTAACAGTGTTGCCTTGAATGTACTTGGACTTCCTCAGGTTTTGTGCACTACAAAGCTATATTCTAACCATAGAAATTTTTCAAATCATTTTATTTGACATAACAAATGATGTTATTTGTTATCAGCCCACCTCCCCCAAAATGTAGTGTACTTAAAAAAAGAGTTTCTAGTAAGTCAGAGAGGTCATATCTCACCTTAGATCATAGAAGATTAAGGAGAGGATTAAAAAATATGAATCAATGTGTTATACACATCACTTGCTTGAAAGTTTTATACAAATTATCTTATGTAAACCCTACCACAACCCTTTAGAGTATGTTCCATTACTCAGCTCCTCCCCCCCGCACCTATTTTTAACCAGATAGCAATACTTATGATTTGTAATTTTACAATGGTGAGAAAGGAATACATGTTTAGTAGAAACCATACTTTGGTGTTGAATTTTGATCTTTTCTTGGGCTAGTGATATGTGTGCAGTATGATACTCTCAGGTTGCTGGACAGCAGCGTCCCAGTTAGCCATATCATCACAAAGGTAAATAGTCAATATACTTACAACCATGCTGTACCCATACCACCAATCTGTTTTTCACTTTCAGGACAGTATTCAACAAATTCATTATCTCAGGTCAATGAGCTATTCACCACTTTATTATAAAATAGGCTTTGTGTTAGATGATTTTGCCCAACTGTAGGCTAATGTAAATATTCTAAGCATGTTTAAGGTAAGCTAGGCTAGCTATGATGTTTGGTAGGTTAGGTGTATTAAATACATTTTTAACTTATACTACTTTCAATTTACGATGGGTTTGCCAGGATGAAACACCAATGTAAATGAAGAAGAGCTGTATATATATATTTTTGCATGCATGAAAATACTCCATAATAAAATTCATTTAAAAAGTTATAAAAGGTGTGTCCAAATAGAATAAGGATATATTCTTTACACTCAGACACACACACACACACACACACACACACACACACACACAAACTTACTGTCTTTACTCACCTCATAAAGAATACTGCATATATAAGCAAGGACAAATAAATAACACATAAGATGATAAGGCTGAAAGGTGAGGCTCCCTCACTACGTGTGTCCTCCAAACCACTGGTGTACCTGTATGTGTGCCTTACCAATATGTCATATTACTGCATGCTGAAGCCATTTAAAGCCACTAATGTTAAATCCACAAATGACAAAGGTCTCCTAAACTTGTCTTAAAATAAGTTTGGGGTACTGGATAACATACTAAACACAGTATCAGCCAACTACCTATTATGGATTCAGTGATGACTAAGTAGAAGTGGAGCAAGCCAGGAAAAAGAATTATTCTAACCAGAATTCCTTGAAGAAGTTGAAAATATGTCCTATGGGCAGATAACACTGCAGATTCAACTCAGGAATGTAATAAAAAAAAAAAAGGTACAGCATTATCAATTGACTGTACACTTAACAGGCATGACCAGGACGGATTCTGGCATACACTAAATTAAAACTACTCCCCTACACCAAAGCTCCATCTTTATAAATAGTTTCCAGAGAAAAGGCTGAGTTGCCTCGTTACCTAGCCACATCAACAACCTTAAGGGCATTCCTGAAGAGACTTAATCTATGCTTATAATGTATCAAGAAAACCAGTAGACAGTTAAAACACCTGTACCAATAATATTCTTATCCCCTGAAATAACATGACTAATACTATTTATCATGAATTACTCAAACAGGGAGCTATACACACACAGGCACACTTCAGAGATATTGAGGTTTCGGTTCCAGGCAACCACAATAAAGGGAATATTGCAATAAAGTGAATCAAATGAATTTTGTGGTTCCCAGAGCATATAAAAGCTATGTTTACACGAAACTGTAGTTTATTAAGTGTGCAATAGCATTATGTCTAGAAAATGTACAGTACATACTTTAATTACAAAACCCTTCCTTGCTAAAAAATGTTAACCATCATCAGAGCTTTTAGTGAATTATCATCTTTTTGCTGGTGGAGAGCCTTGCCTTGATGTTGATGGCTGCTGACCTATCAGGGTGGCTGCTGAAGGTTGGGGTGGCTGCGGCAATTTCATAAAATAAGACAACAGTGAAGTTTGCCTCATCAATTGGATCTTCCTTTCATGAACGATTTCTTCTTAGCATGGGATGCTGTTTGATAGCATTTTACCCACAGTAGAACTTCTTTTGAAATGGGAGTCAGTCTTCTCAAACCCTGCTGCTGCTTTATTTACTAAGTTGAGTCACATCCTGAATACTTTGCTATCATTTCAACAATCTTCGCAGCATCTTCAGCAGGAGTAGTTTCCATCTCAAGAAACCACTTTCTTTGCTCTTCCATAAGCAGCAGCTCCTCATCTGTGAAAGTTTTATCATGAGATTGCAGCCATTCAGTCACATATTCAGGCTTCACTTCTAGTTCTCTTGCTATTTCCACCACACCTGCAGTTACTTCCTCCACTGAAGTCCTGAGCCCCTCCCAAGTCATCCAGGAGGGCTGGAATCTGCTTCTTCCAAACTCCTGCTCATGTTGATATCATGACCTCTTCCCATGAATACAAGTGTTCTTAATGGCATCTAGAATGGTGAATCCTTCCCAGAAGGTTTTCAATTTACTTTGCCATCAGATCCATCAGAAAAATCACTATGGCAGCTATGGCCTTATGAATCATATTTCTTAAATGGTAAGACTTAAGGAGTTGAAATTACTCCTTGATCCATGGGCTGTGGAATGGATGTTGTGTTAACAGGCGTGAAAATATTAATCTCATTGTCCATCTCCATCAGAGATCTTGGGTGATGAGGTGCATTGTCAATGAGCAGCGATATTTTGAAAAGACTCTTTTTTTTTTTCTTTTCCTGAGCAGGAGGTCTCAACAGTGGACTTAAAATATTCTGTAAACCAGGTTGTAAACAGATGTGCTATCATCCAGGCTTTATTGTTCCATGTATCGAGCACAGAGTAGATTTATAATTCTTAAGGGCTCTAGGATTTTCAGAATAGTCAATGAGCACTGGCTTCAACTTAAAGTCGCCAGCAGCAGTAGCCCCTAACAAGACAGTCAGCCTGTCTTTTGAAGCTATAAAGCCTGGCATTGACTTCTCCTGTCTATAGCTATGAAAGTTGTACATGGCATCTTCTTCCAATAGAAACTTGTTTGTTCTACACTGAAAATATGTTGTTTAAAATAGCCACCTTCATTAATTATCTTTACTAGACTTTCTGGATACTTTGCTGAAGCTTCTACATCAGCACTTGTTGCTTCACCTTGACTTTGATGTTATGGAGATGCGTTATTTCCTTAAACCTCATGAACTTATCTCTGCTGGCTTCAAACTTTTCTTCTGTAGCTTCCTCATCTCTCTCAGTCTTCACAGAGTTGAAGAGCGTTAAAGCTTTGCTCTGGATTAGGATTTGGCTTAAGGAAATATTGTGGCTGGTTTGATCTTCTGTCCAGACCACTGAAACTTTCTCCATATGAGTAATAAAGATGTTTCATTTTCTTATCATTAGTGTGATCACTGGAGTAGCACTTTTAATTTCCTCCAAGAACTTTTCCTTTGCATTCACAACTTGGCTATTTGGTGCAAGAGGCAAAGCTTTTGGAATATCTCGACTTTCAACATGCCTTCCTCACTAAGCTTAATCATTTCTAGCTTTTCATTTAAAGCGAGAGACATGTGCCTCTTCCTTTCACTTGAACACTTAGAGGCTACTGTAGGGTTATTAATTGGCCTAATTTCAATATTGTTGTGCATCAGGGAATAGGGAAGCTCAAGGAGAGGGGACAGCAACAGGGTAATGACTTGTCAGTGGAGGAGCCAGAACACACACAACATTTATGTATTAAGTTTGCCGTCTCATATGGTTGCAGTTTGTGGCACCCCACAAAAAATGACAATAACAACATCAAACATCACTGATCACAGTCACCATTAACAAATATAATAATAGCTAAAAACTGAAATGTTGCAAGAATTTCCAAAATGTGACACAGAGACACAAAGTGAGCAAATACCGTTGGGAAATGGTGCCAACAGATATGCTTGACACAGGGTTACCACAAACCTTCAATTTGTAAAAAATGCCATATTTGCAAAGCCTGCAATAAAGGAAAGAGCAATAAAATGAGTAAGCCTGTAATAAAGCATTTAAAAGACAATACCAGCGGCGCCTGGGTGGCTCAGTCGGTTGAGCGTCTGACTTCGGCTCAGGTCATGATCTCACAGTTTTTGAGTTCGAGCGCCGCATTGGGCTCTGTGCTAATAGCTCAGAGCCTGGAACCTGCTTCAGATTCTGTGTCTCCCTCTCTCTCTGGCCCTCCCCTGCTCATGCTCTGTCTCTCTCTGTCTCAAAAATAAATAAAAACATTAAGAAAAAAAGAATTAAAAAAAAAAAGACAATACCAGAATTCCAGTAGCACTCTCAATAGTAACTAAAAAATGTACAGGAACAAATACGTGTGTGAGTCTCTGAAGATCTCATTACAAGTGCAAAATAGATGCTTATAAAACTTAAAAACATTAATCTTATATTTATATACCATAATAGCAAATACTGAAATTTTCTAAATAGCAAATACAGGACAGCGACTGTGCCTTTGCACCATATACTTACTCTATTTCATTTCATCATCTCAATAACATGATGGAAGCCAGTGCAATTATCATCATCTGCATTTTATAAATCATAAGTTTATCAACCACAAGGGATGATAATAAATCGCTGATCTCAACTGGCAGAGCCAAAGCTCAACCATCACTTGCAGCACATGTGCGCACACAAAAAGCACCCAGTATAGCAGCTTTACTTCATTCTACAAATGCTCACTGAATGTCAAGCATGTGTCAGGCACTGGATTGGGGCTGTAACAGCAGCCAAGACTGGCATGCTTCTGAGGCTCTTATGAAGTTTATGCTTTAGTTAAGTGGGAGGGTTGGAGATAATAAGTAAAGATAGAGAAAAAACAAGAAAATCCAGATATGAATAGGTATTGATAAACAAGGGAGTAAATTCCCCCAAAAAAGTAGGGTGGGTTGCTGGGGTTAAGGAGTTAAAGGCAGGGAGCAAGGGGGATGCTCTTGACAGAGCTATAAGGGAAAGTGTCTTTAAGGAGGTAATGTTGAGAAGGAGCCAATCATGAAAAACACTGAGGGAAACGGATTCTGGTCTGGAAAACCAATGAAGTCTATGACAGGACAGGAAAGGTCCTCAGAATGCGGGAGGACCAGAAAGGTGGCAAATGGCTGCAACAAAGCAAACAGCTTTGAAGGTATAAACAACAAAACTCATTTTAATATGAACTGCCTCAGAATTATTAAGTATTCACATCCTCATTCTATAGGTCTTGAAAAACAGGATGGGAGAACTCCACGATAAATGAATGTTCCACATTCATTGTCCAAAGCAAGAAATCTGTTGTACAACTAGAGGTTTTTAAGGATTCATATGGGCTTGAGACTATCATAAGCATTAGCTGATTGGACTAATGACTGGATAATTTCTTACCTAGTGGACAATTTTCTTTTTTGTATTTAATACCTATAGAAAAAAATGGTTTTACTTATTCAGAGAGGTCCAATATGCTGTTTGCCTATAACTTTGTCACAAGACCATTGTGGGAGATGATATGATTGTTCCCAGTGACCCTCTGTCTTCCTATGAGAAGATTATATCTCCTAGTCAACTGCCAGGTGACTTTCAGCACCTCCTATGGAAGGATTAGTTTCCCACCGCAATGGATTTGATCAGTGACTTATTTGGATAATGGCATATATCTGGGCAGATTTGAAAGCCATTGCCTATTTCCACCAGCACTCATATTCTTTTCCCTCTGCCAGAGGAATGTCATGTCCCAGTTAGGAGTCTCTCCTTCAGTCTTGATCCCTAAATGAAGAAGACATGTGTAACAGACTCAAAACTTGGAACAGACTCACAGTTCAGTTACAGTTGACAGGTTTACGAGAAAGAAATAAGCTTTTATTATAAGCAAGCCACTGAGATCTTGTGGCCTGTACTACAGCATAACTAGTGAAAGTTGATGAAAATAATCATTCAGTGTTCAATTAAATATATAAAAATGCATTTATGTATGTATGCATATATGTATGTATGTGCATACACACGCTTAACTTTCTCAGAGTTAGTACCAAAGAACAAATTAGGGATTTTTTTTCCCCCAGTTTTGAAGATTCCTATACCAAGAGTTTGCCATTTGCTTTTGATCACACATAATAAGGCTTTCAATATTAAGTAGAATTTCTCTTTCTAATGTTTTATTGTAAATGATTAACCTTTTTCATTTTTTTTAAATGTTTACTTTATTTTTGAGACAGAGACAGAGTGTGAGTGGGGGAGGGGGACAGAGAGAGGGAGACACAGAATCTGAAGCAGGCTCCAGGCTCCAAGCCATCAGCACAGAGCCTGACGTGGGACTTGAACTCACAAACTGTGAGATCATGACCTGAGCCCAAGTCAGATGCTCAACTGACTGAGCCACCCAGGCACCCCTAACCTTTTTCATTTTAAAATAGAAATTTTATTTCTTCTACCAAAAAATTAAAGCCATGACTAAAAAATAATAAAATTACAAGAAAATGAACCTAAAAGTATTATGCTAAATGAAAGAGAACAGAGACAAAAGACCACATATTGCCTGATTCAATTTATATGAAATTTCCTGAAAAGACAAATCTGTAGAGACAGAAAATAGTAGATTAGTGCTTGTCTATGACTGGGAGTAAAAACAGAGATTAATTGTAAATGATGTGATGGATTTGGTGGGGGGGGGGGGGATATAAAAGTGGTCTAAAACCGGTTTGCAGTGATGATTGTACAACTCATTAAATTTAATTAACAAAAATCATTCACCTCTGAAGTTTATAGTATATAAATTATACCTCACTGAAGTTAGTTTAAAAACAATCACAAAGAGTATGTTATACCAAAGCATTTCTCAAAGTAAAACAAACATATGTGTGTGTGTGTGTATATATATATATATATATATATATATACACACACACATACTATGTATATATATATATATATAATTATACATACATATGTGCATTATATATAAATATATAATTATTTCAGTTTTGATTTTTAAAACTACTGGTTTAACCTTCTGTTTTATCATAAGTGCATTTTACTGATTTTTTTACATCAGTATTTGCTAATAAATTTGATTTCCTGACTCTATCCTTTTTTATTAGCACTATAGGTATCAACATTGTGTTATCCAGCATGATTGGTATATGCAGTTCCAGAGCTACTACAATATTCCATTTAAATCAGAAAATCTTTCAAGCATATAAATTTTCACTTGTTTATTGAGAAAACTTTAACATGCATTCCTAAAGGGAGTAACTGTAAAAGTTTATTTTAACTTCACAATTAGTCTTATTACAGCCTCTTCTGTCCTCTTTGGAAAGTGTGGGATACAAATAAATACAAGAATAAAATAAATTTTGAACACTACAACCGAGAGCTATTGAATCTGGTTTTTTTGATCACACTCATTTGTAAAACTGTAGCAGGTTATCAGTGCAGAGTTATATTAGAATATCCTCTCAGAACCTCAAGGATACAGAAATAAAATTCCACCTTTAAAACTCAATACAGTAGGGGCGCCAGGCTGGCTCAGCTGGAAAGGCATGGGACTCCTGATCTCAGGGTCATGATCGAGCCCCACATTAGGTGTAGAGATTACTAAAAAAGTATAAAAACCTTTAAAAATAAGAACTCAATAAAGTATACTTTTTAGAGTATATTCCATTCAAATCTGGAGACTTTTGAAATCATTTTCCAAAAATATTTTTAATAATACTCCCCATTGTCATGGACCAATAAATAAATAAATACTGTTGTCTGCATAAAAACCTTTGCTAAAGGTTCCCATGGATTTTTATCTTTTGGCTAGACAACATCCAGTCCCTTTTCCAAATATAACATTGACTATAGTTTCTGCTGGTGCCTATCCCTTTCTGCACCTGCATTTCCAGCCTTCAAATCTACTCTGTGAGCCAGCTAATATTCACCATTTCATTCCTTTCCTGCCAGAATTAGTTTCCATTGCTTGCAACTGAGCTTCCTGATTGAGATAGGTGCTACTGGCTTTAAAAAAAAATTATTTTTCCAGGTAAAAGAAGGTTCCTAAATGATTCCCTTGGGTTTTTGGTTTTGTTTTGTTTGCTTTGTGTTTATTTCTTCTAATACAATCCAAACAGGATATTTTGTCCAGGAGTGACACTTAACATAGCTCTGTGTCATCCAGCAATAATATTTACTGACCATTTATTAAGACCAATTTGTTTTAATTCTATTTGGTTTAGTATCCTGATAGGAAAGACCAACACAATACAAACTGAATTTACTGAAAACAGATCATTGGCAAATTACTGTAATAACTGGGTCTATACACAGGGGAAAAAAAGTCACAGGCCATATCATTCATTAACATATTTATCCCATAAATATTTAAAGTTCTTATTCCCTTACCATCAAGAATTGTAATCTATTGGAGACAAACAAGCAATCACAATTTTACAGATAAGAAATAAATACCTCTTCACAAGACAATGTAGTATTACAAGATTGAAAACAGTATTATGGGAAGCACACAGTGAAGAAATTAATTCTAGCTGAAGAATGAAGAAACTCTTAGGTAAGAGATAACTTCACATTAGGCCATAAAAAACACAAAGGAATTTGTGAAACAAAGTGAAACAACCTACATCAGTGCTTCTAGATCAGTACTTTTCAAATTGTAAGGTGCAAACAAATCACTGGGGAGTCTTGGAAACCTATAGATTGATTCATTTGGCCTGGAAAGTGGGTTCTGTGACTGCATTTCTAAGGAGCGCCCAGGTGATGTGATAGATTCATAGACTCTTGAGTAGTAAGGCTGTAGAGGACACAATCTGGAGGCAGGAGAGCCAGCGTGCAGCCTGATCAAGCCCCTCGAGTGGCAAAATGTGTGCTCTGGAAACATCAGCATACTTGTGAGCATGTGGGATAGACTAGAGGCAGAAGATGAGAAGACTCAGACTTTATGAAACTACCTCAGCAGTTCTCAGAAGTAGCTGTAGAACAACTCTGCTTGTAGCAGTGGGAACAGAAAGAAGGCACTGATTCCAGAGATACCAAGAAGATAAAACTGATGGGGACTTTTTACATACGTCGGGACATGGAGAATGAATGAAAGGGTAAGTAGAAGGTAATGCTAAGTATTTTATCTGGGCTATTTAAGAAATTGTCACATCACTAGCAGAGAATTAAATGGAAACAATAACCAATGTGGGAAGAGAGATATAAAAACTAGGTAGTGGCAGAACATAGTTTGATTTGGGAATTAGGTTGAAGAGAGGAGTAGGATCATCTAATTAAGACTTTCCACTGCTCTTGTCATTGAATTTAGTAAGTTAAAATTCCATTTGTAACAGCCTCTTAATAGTGGAAAGGGATGGTCCAGTTGTCACACCCTCCTCTCCTCTGGGACAGTTAGTCATCCAGCTTGTGCTAAAACTTTTTTAGTGGCAGAATTCATGACCATGCTGAGTAATCCCTTTTCATTTTGGAAACTTCAATTAGAAAATCCTTCTATTGGAGTGCCGAGGTGGCTCAGTTGGATAAGCATCCAACTTCGGCTCAGGTCATAATCTCAAGGTTCTGGAGTTTGAACCCTGCATTAGGCTCTCTGCTGTCTGTGCAGAGCCTACTTGGGATTCTCTCTCTCCACCCCCCCCTGCCCCTCCCCTACTTGTTCACTCACACTCTCTCTCTCACAAAATAATAAACATTAAAAAAAGAAAATTCATCCATAAATGAACCTAAAACTTGTCTCCTCATATTTTTGACATAGCAGTTCTAGTTTCACCCTTCAAAACTACAATCATCTAACCAACCTAGATCATAACAACTCTTCAGAAAGAATTAACTGAAGTCTTTTCCAAGCTAAACTACTTTTTGTTCTTCCTTAGCCTTTCTTCATATGTCAAAACACAGCATCAGTGAAACCCCTTTGTTTATTCTCCTTCACAATGGCACATGTGTGGCAAGACTTGCTGGGGCAGCCTTCCCCAATGCTCATGCTAGTGTAAGACAGTGTAGATGGATCCAAGCCCTCTGTCTGCTAACAGCCCAAACAAGATCTCAGGCTCAGTCTCAATACAGCATTCCAAAGAATCAATAACAGGGCACTGGCATCTGGATGAGATAATATATCCCTCTGCCAATTTCTGATAGAGACATTGATTTCCCTTTATAATACAGAGAATGGAATGAAACTTCGGAAGTGGCATGGACAATTCTGATTACAGACTACAACTAATACTCCCTACGACCTTGAAAATATGGTGTCTGTTTAGATTCAGTATCATGTCATTTGTGTAAACTGATCTTTCTTTCAGTCACTGAAAACCACTAGGAAGGTTTGTACCTAAAATGATCCCATTCAAGGTCTCCCTAAACTTACTCCGAAATTTATTTATTTATTTACATTCTACTGCTGACCATATATGCTTATACATAAGGAGGATTTGAGGATTTTTTTAATGTTTTTTTATTTTTGAGAGAGAGAGAGAGAGAGAGAGAGAGAGAGAGAGAGAAGGAGTATGAGTGGGGAAGGGGCAGAAAGAGAGGGAGACACAGAATCTGAAGCAGGCTCCAGGCTCTGAGCTGTCAGCACAGAGTCCAACACGGGGCTTGAACTCATGAGCCATGAGATCATGACCTGAGTCAAAGTTGGATGTTTAAATGACTGAGCAACCCAGGCTCCCCAGAACTTGAGGATTTTTTAGCTCCTTTCTACTTCACTCACCATTCTTCCTCCTCTGGGAGGAATATAAGAGTACTTAACACATAAGAAGGCTATGATGGTAGATGGTGGAACCTGTAGCGGTAGGAATAAATGTCCTAGATCGGTGCTACTTTCCTTTGCTTTATGAGTTCCTCTTTTTTTAACCATCAAAATGGTAAGACCCACTGAGGCAGGATCAGGATGTAGGCCAGGGAAAGGAGAATACATGACCTGACTGCTATAATCCTACATTCTAGATTTTAAGTGAGTTAGACAGTTGAGAATGCACACACACATATATACACAAATATTCACATATATTCGTGGATGCTTGCACACTATATGTACACACATAACCTATACATACATATACATTCATACATTCACACATTACACACATATGTATGCAGATATGTGTGTGCATATGTATGTACAATATGTTTGTTGTTTTTATATTTCAGTGCAGATCACCAAGGGAACTACTCACTCATTTATTCATATTTCTTGAGTAACCATAAGTTAAGCCAGTAATAAAATAATGATCTGTTTAGGCTTCTGCTCGAGCAAAACTGATAGTCACTAGCCACAGTCGGCAACTTCTATTTTTATTTTATTTTTTTACTTTTTTAAATGTTTGTTTATTTTTGAGAGAGAGAGAGACAGAGACAGAGTGTGAGTGGGGGAGGGGCAGAAAGAGAGGGAGACACAGAATCTGAGCTGTCAGCACAGAGCCCAATGCGGGGCTCCAACTCACAGCCTGCGAGATCATGACCTGAGCTGAAGTCGGACACTCAACCAACCGAGCCACCCAAGCGCCCTTACAGCTTCTATTTTTAATTAAATACAATTAAAAGGTCAGTTCCTTAGATGCACTAGTCACATTTCAAGTGCTCAAAAGCCACATGTGGCTAGTGGCTGCCACATTTAGACAGGCAGATATAGAATATGCCCATTATTGCAGCTCTTTTTGGACAACAGAATCCTATGGTGCCTGTGCATAGCTGCTGAGGAGTCAACAGTGCTGACTAAAGGCAGGAACTATTCACAAATTCTTTACACATAGTAACTCATTTAATTCTCATATTTATTATCAGTCCTCATTTTACAGATGAAGAACCTGAGGCATTGAGAGGCTAAGTAATTTGCCCAAGGAAACAAAGCTATTAAGCCGTGGAGCCAGGATTTCAAATACAGACATTTCTTACATATCAGATCCAAAAAGCACAGTGTCCCGCTGGATAAAGCACAACCTGCACTGCCTTTTTGAATCTAGCCTTGGGGGCTGCACAGTATCGCCTCCACCACACCTAAATCATCAGGCAGTCGCAATCCCACCCAGATTCAAGGAGGGGGCAGAGATCCCATCTCTCGATAGGAAGGTGGCAGGTCACAGAAGAGCATATAGGATGCATACAGGATAGGAGATAGAGATGTGGCTATCTTTATCCAAAGCTACTGGCCACATTTTTGTACTATGTCTTATGCTGGTTATTCTTTATTTTCACCCCCAATCTGCCAGCTCCCACCATCTATCTACTCTGTGCTTGGGAGGCCAACCCCTACAGATAACATCACCTGAGTGGCTTGCCCGGGGAAGGTCACAAGCAGGAGACCCAATAGCAGGAGGAGAGGAACTCAAGGAGTATACTGTCTATTTCTTCCTTCCTTTGGCACCACATTTCTGGCAGAGGCACACTTCTGGCTACATCTCTGTAAATACAGCTCCTGTGAAAGTGGCCCCTTTTCTACAGATCCAGTTTTCATCGGATTCCAGCAACACTGTATCTGTCCTCTTCCCGTTAAACGCTAGGTGCTAATGGATTTTTTTTTTTTTTTTTTGGCCTCAGCAAGTTTCTAACTACCTCAGTATCCTTCGTTTGTTCCTGAACCCTGCCCCAAATTCTGTAAGTAGTTCTTGTGTTAAACATTCTTCATTTCAGTCACTGTCGAGAATTCTGATTGTTATCAGGGCCATAACTGAACAGAGACAGTTCAGGGAACAAATATGAAGAATTAATAACCAAATTTCCATTATCTTCTTCTATGTCTCTGACAGAATTGTTGAATAGAATAATTATGTCCCTCTATCACTATGTTGGGGTTGACAGATTTCCAATATACATAGGAACTGGTTGTCTCAAAAGCTATATTCTATTATTCTTTCAAAAAGAACGTTTTTCACAAAAATGAGTGATTCTTTCAAAAGCATTGTTTAAATAAACATGCTCATTGTTGTATTTCTGATTTATCATAAAAACAATTTTCTATCCTTCTTATAAAACCAGATCACCTCTCTCTTTTCAAAGTGTTTATAAACAAAATACTAAAAAGTTCTATTGCTCTCATAGCTTTGCTGGAGACTGAAATTAAGCCTACTTATACCTTCCAGAGCTTCATTTTTGCCTATTACATTAAAAAAAAAGAGTTTTGGGGGCGCCTGGGTGGCTCAGTCGGTTGCGTCCGACTTCGGCTCAGGTCATGTTCTCACAGTTCATGGTCCGAGCCCTACATTGGGCTCTGTGCTGACAGCTCAGAGCCTGGAGCCTGCTTCAGATTCTGTGTCTCACTCTCTCTCTCTGGCCCTCCCCCGCTCACACTCTGTCTCACTCTCTCTCAAAAATAAATAAACATTAAATTTTTTTTGAAAAAATAATAAATAAAATTTAAAAAGGATTTTTTTTTTTTTTTTTTTTTTTTTTAGTTTTGGTGCACCAGCCTACAATCCATGTCCCCTCAAAGATGACTAGTGGTGAGGATAATTCCATCTGTAAATTGGCAGTTTATCTTAGATGGTAATAGATCTCATTTTGTAGACCCGAATACCTTTTAGAAAGACCAATAACAAGATCTATCATTTACTGAGTACCAGGTAAGTACCTCAGTGTTTCACTGTGACCTAGCTACCTTTGCTATGTTTCAGTTACTCCTTCTACATATAACAGTATTTAATAAAATAAAGGCTATATATTTTATTTTCATGTTATTTCTTTAAAAAATAACTTTTTTAAAAAAATAGAGAAACTGGACTCTTTTCTCTAAATTTTTTTGCAAGCTGCAGGTCATTTTGGCTCAGCTCTAACACTATTATTACACTATTATTATAATGTTTATCCTTTTTGTGTTTTTGAATCATTGGTCATGTTCCCCTACGTTCCAACATATATATTGACTCTTTGAAGTCAATATCGTCTACATTCCCTATGGTCTCTTGAGATTTGGTATCATTTTCTCCTCACTGGATTACTTGAAAACTCAGAACAATACATTGTTTTGTTTTCCATCTCTGCTGATTTATGTTGCCATTTAGAACTTGTCACATCTTCCACCTGGACTCCAAGACTGACAGCAAAAACTGAATCATGTATTTCTTTTTTCCAAATACTTAGCACAGGATTACACAAAAAATATTTAACATGTATTTGTCATGCACTTCCATCGTGGGAATAAAAGAATTAATAATAAGCCAAAGACGCCACTCTTTAAAAAACTTCTGGAGGGGAGTGTGATACATATTCACAAATAATCTAAAGGAAATGAACGCTAAATATGAAAGTAGTGGATCTCAAAGTACTAAAGGGTAATGACAGTATACTTTAGAAGTAATTGTTGAAAGCACCCCAGGGTAAACTGGTCAGTGGGAGAGTTCTACAGAGGAGCAGGCTATCAAAAGGGAGTGGTAGAGACAACAGGCCCAATGGAGAGGACTTTCTTAAATCTGCTTGTCTAACTAACTGTGGTTAATGGTTGTAAAATTCAACTAAATGAAATACAAGTAGGTAGCTAACTTAAAATTTTTCCAAGTATTGTTTTCAGACTTTAACAAACATTATATCTTTCTTTACCTTAACCTATGCGGCCAGCCAGCTTCTACAAAAGTGGTTCTTAACTTTTTCTAAGTGTCTACACGTGTAGTTATACCCTAACAAGTAGGGCGGGTCCAGGTGTATGGAGCTGAAGCTTACATCCTTATAAAAAAAAAAAACTTACAGAACAAAATTAGAAAGAAAAAAACAAATGTTCATCTAGAAAGAGAAAAGAAATCTCAACAGCTCTTTGGAGCCTTCGAGATCTAGATTCCTTTCTTCTGAGATCTCTTCTGAGATCTTCTGAGATAGCTTTAGGCAATTTACCAGACATGCTAACTTAGAAATGTTTCTGGGTGCAACCTAGAACATCAACAATTTTCAGGAACTTTCAACATTTCCAGAGGCCTAGAGCAAAGGAACATCTGAAGTTTAAATTTCAAATAGCTTCTCCTTAGATCTGCCTCTGACAAAGGGGGCATTTTTAAGAAGGGGCTGGGAAACTTAGATTCTGGGGAAAGAGAAAGCACAGGACAAAACAATCCTAGATGATTGTGATACACAGCTGCCACTCCCAACACTCTCCCTACCCCATGCTGGAAGTTTCACAATGCAGAGCCCTACACCAATACGCCTAGACTCATAGTTTCTTAGAAGGCATTGCAAAGCACTGGCCAATTGTCCTTGGTCTGAACATACAGAATGTGTGGAATATAAAAAGGCAGTGTTAATTTTTTTTACAAGTGTACATAAAATAATTCCAATGCTTTAGGATTTAAACACATTGAAAGGTCAAATTAACTTTCTCAAGAGCACAAAGCTGATACTCTCTGTCTGAACATCTAGAATACAATCGTGCCTACCATTGCATTCAATCCTTAGGGGAGAAAGGAGTTTTGCATATCCCTCTCTGGGGTCACAGTCTGTTTGTTCAACTTGGTAACTTTGAGTTCACTCTCCCAGAAAATAGCTGTGGTTAGGAATGCTGCTTTACCTAACACCTCAAGGTAACTAACATGTAAGTACTTCACAGACTTCTTACCAATTAATACACTGTTGTCATCGCAAGTCTTCTATCAGCAGCAACGTTAAGAAACTGGGTTGACATTCTAACAGCCCTGCAAGAAAGGTATTTTTCTTTTCCTAAAAGAAATTACAACCACCGGTCTACAAGCGCCACAAGCCTACCACTAACCATCAGTTTCCCTGCAACTATACTACAAGTTAAGAGGGCCCTTTGGTCCTAGATTTCCCCGGGGAAAGGAAAAACGAAAGCGGCTGGCGGTGGGTTGGGTAGCAGTTGCTGGCCGAAAAATCCTCAACTCCGTAACAGAGGAGCTTCCTGTTGGACCCAGGAACCGTTTTCTCTGAAGAGGGGATTCCCATGCCACCTCTTCTCGCTGGGCTTGAGACTCACCTCGGGTGTCAGTCACCCCGGCCTGAGACCCACAATCAGTAACACTAAATCAGGAATCATTTCTCTAGACTAGGATGAAATCTCTCCCAGAGTTCGGGGCTGGTTGCGCCCGAAAAGAAGCTGCTAGGGCGGGGGCACTTTTCGGGCCACTGCCTCCCTGGTTCGGAAACCGTCCGGATGAGGTGTCCGCGTCAGAGAAGAAAAGGGAAAGAGAAAAAGGGGGGGCGGGGGGGGGGAATCACAACTTTGCAGACGCGCAAAGCCAAGGCCGTGCCGAATCGAAGGTCAAAGTGCAGAGGAGGGAGCGGCTGTGGTTCGGAGCCCGGCCCGGACGCAGCCCCGGGTGCAGCCAGCTGCCTGGCGGGGCTGGGCGGCCGGGGGAGACCCCACCCATCTGCAGCTCCGAGCCTCCGCCGGGGACGCGCCAGCGCGCCGGGGCGGCTGCCACACCGCGGTGCCAACTCCTGGAGTTGACTTGGAACTTTCCCGGGACGCGCCGCCGCCGCCGCCCTCACCTTACTGAACACCTCCAGGTCGTCCTCGTCCTCGTCCAGATCCAGCACCTCGGCCTGGAGCAGGGTGGAGGAGCCGCTGCTGCCCAGGAGGGGGGCGTCGACCCCCGGGCTTTCCCCACCGGCGCCCCCAGCCGGGAGGCCGGAGGAGCGCGCCGGAGATGCCAGGCGCTCGCCCTCCATCCCGAGAGTGCGCGCCCGGCCCGCCGCGGCTGCCAGCCCCTCTCCCCCGAGCTTGCCCATTGGCTCCCGCGCATCCTGCACCTCCCCGGCCGGCCCCGCTCCAGCCCCTCGCCCGCTGCGCAGACGCGGAACTGCCGGGGTTGAGCGCAGGGCCGGATCGTCCCCACCTGGCCTGGGGCCTGCGGGAGACTCGGGAGTGGGGCTCGCTGGCCCTGGCGAGGGTGGGGAAAGGGCCGCTGTGCGCTGCAGGAAAGGCGAGCACTCCCAACTAGGACGGGGGCGTCCTCCCACTGCCCTGGCTCGGGGACTGCCTAGCGTGGGTTTCCGCGGGGGCAGGGGTTTGGGCTTGAGCGACATAGCAAACCATCAACTTCAGGGAATCCGCAAGGAGGCTGGAAGGCAGCCGGCCCATCCGGCCCAGGGAAAAAGCCCATACTGTATTTCCTGTATTTTAAATGGTTGACTTTCTTCTTGGTTGTGGTTTTGGAGTCTTTTGTTTGTTTTTTTACTAAGGCTAATGCAAAAATAAAAGACCTGAAAAGCACCTCTGTTTTTGTAATTGATTTTTGACCCAGTGACCGGACTGTGTGGTCATCTCGCTGTCAAGCCAGGGAAGTTGGATTTAAAAACTATTTTCAGCCACTTTCCAATGTGCCTTTACTTCTGGAAGTCTTCCTGAAGTTAATGAGCAGGAACGTTTCTAAGAGCCGAGGACAGCGAGCAGGACTGGACCTTGCCACCAAGAAATAATCTTCAAACTTTGTGCTGCCAAGGCGAAGCTATAATTTAGTTGTTGACTGCCTATTATTATTTTTTTAAAAAATACGTTCCAAAAACAATGGAAAATTGAATGCAAATTGATGTATGTTGGGACCATCTCCACGTTTTATTATTTATTGCCCTCAGTCCCAGCCAGCTCTATTCTCCATCTGCCCTGGAAAGAATGTCTAGTAAGTTTGCACATAGTGAAGGAGGAGGCTAGGTCAGACTTGACTCCTGGCAAAATATTTAACCCAATGTTTAGAATTTTTAACTTCATAAAATTGAAAGGTATATATAAGATATTTGGGAGAAGTAGAGAATTTCTCTATTTCTTATTAGGGGACAAGGCCTTAATATGTGCTCACTTAGCCATTCAAATGTACCTCCCTTTGTACTTCTTCAGTCAGGCTGCTCAGCTGCCCTGTAAATGTACAGTCTTCTTCATACACTTTATGGTTCCTGTGCCCATAATACTATTTCCTGCTCATCCTTCAGGAATTAACTAGAGTCCCATCTCTTTCAGGAAGACTTTCCAAATAACACAGCCTGTTCCCAGTTTAGCATTTAATTTTATGCCATCTTATAGACTGTATTTATTTATTTCATGTAAATGTCTTACATTCCTTAGTAAATGATAACATTTCAAGGGTAGGGACCACATTATTTATTAATAAGCCACAGTATCAGATATACTCAAAAAAGGCTCTATCCCAAGGTCTAAAAGGAATACAAGTTATTAAATGACCATTTTTTTCCTCTCTAAGCTCATTCTGGCTAGTGAGAGATTCAAGGTTTTCTAATTGCAATCTGAACCAGGAAATTCTTAAGGATACTGTGACTCACACAATTGCCAGAAAGCATAGTGACAGGCTCAGAAAATGGGCAGAACAAACCAAGACTACACAGCTTGGATCACAACCAAAACCATGCCAGAGAACTAATGTGAGGACATTGCTGCCACCATTGCTGCACTCTGGATGCTATAGTACCTGCACATACTGCCATGAACACTGAGGTCACTGGACTTTGAGTACTGTCACCAACATGAGTACCACAACTGCCTCTGAGAAGTACCTCTGCTGTTGCTGCCACACACACACACACGCACACACACACACACACACACACACACACACACACACACAAATGCCCCCACAGTCCTCTTTCTTGGTGTTAATAGTTCTAGTTTCAAAAGCCTGGAGGAAGGATCTGCTGGGTCCACCTGCCCAAGTGCCGCAGAGATTTCTAATATAGCTCAGCTTTGCCTCAGGCACTCAGGAATATAGTCCTTAGCTCCCCAAATCTATTCATTACTGGTGCTGTTCCAAGTCTAATGTGTCTATTCCTCCCACAGTTCTGCAATCCTGTTGATATTTTGCAACTCATGGACTAAGTTTTTTAATTTAATTACCAACATGCCATGTCTGCTTATTCAATGGCATGAAAAATCCTAAACTGATACATAACAGTCTAAGCTTCCCCTTAAATGGGATCATCACTGGGCTCTATAATGGAAGAATTCTTATTTGGGTGCTAAAGCCTTTAAAATAGCATATTTCAAAATTTTAAGTACCGGTATAATACTAAAAGGAGGACAGGGTGCCTGGGTGGCTCAGTCGGTTAAAAGGAGGCCTACCCGGTCCTGTCCCTTGGTTCCTGGACTCTTATTCTGATTATAGGAGAAATAGTATCATATATTAAATTTTGGTTCTGAGAACGTACATCTTGTCAAAAACCTTCCTCTCTCTCTCCCCTCCTCCAGGTGGAATCTCCTGAGACCATAACTGAGTCTTTCATACTACATTCAATCATCCATAAAGTCAACTGGTTCTGGTAATGGAATTCACGATAAGACAAGTCATGCCTTGGGCATTGCCCAGTGGTTTTGTTTCTTCTGCTGGAAGATGATTTAATTGATTAGAAGAAAAATGCTATATGCAAAGTCTGATGGGAAAGCAGTCAGTGAGTTCATGGATGATCATGTTGGGAGAAACTGAGCAGGAAAAGCAAACCCGATGTATCCTTGCCACTAAGGACAAATCATGGTATGCTCTAGAAAGGTAGCAGAGAGTGGACCAAAGTAATTGCTATTGTAGCAAGACGAACACTTAGCCATGGAAGTAGCCAGTTCTCCTTTAGTGCATGGGAAATCCATGTTACTAAGCTGGTGCATAGCATGCATCCCTACCATCATGGCTACTTGGTATGTGAGGCCACGGAACAAGCACAGCAGTACCTGGAAAAGCAACAGCATTAGCCTCCACAGAACAAGAATTCTTATCAAACATACTATTTGATCATATAAATTCATCAAATGGAGTTTTGAAAAACATTGCCATGGGCTATAAATATGCTTTTATTCTAGGACCATTCCAAGAGGTCCATCCACAGACATTTTCTCAAACCTCCTTGACTTCTGGATCCTACCTTGTTCCTTCTAACAACCAACAACCGTTGGTTCCCACCCAACAACCATTTAGCCCATGTCCTTGAAACAATATAGAATCTTTATCCCAGCCTCACTCCTTTGAAGATTAGTAGCCATTGCTATGTACCATGGAGAGGATTTCTCTATTCCATTTCCCTTTTTCACAGGAATACACTGATTCCTGAATATGATAAGGAACCATCTGTAATTCAGATTTGTAATTTTTACCCCCTAGTTAACTGTTCAAATGGAACTCCCTATGTGATCCTAACAGTATGCCTGTTGGGAGCAAGAGCCAAATACTCATGCAATGTATACTTTTAGGACTATTTTTATACATACCATTTCTACAAAAGTATGGTTTGCTGAAGGCTTATCTAATTTTATGATTTTTTGGTTTAATATAGCACCTATTTCATGATGAGCTGCTCAGGTCACACAGTCGCACAATGTCCCATTCTTAGGTGTTTAGTGTTTGTCAAAATCCCACAGCAAGCCAAGGGCTGGTTTCCCACATGAAAAAAGGAGGGCATGTTTTGCCTTAAAACTTTAGTGTTTTTGATTCTCTTTCAGAACTTATAGGTTCCAGAGAGCATCCTTGTTTCCACAGGCTCATCAATAAAATTATTAATAGTAGCTAATTGGTACCTCCCTTGAGTCAGACACTGTTATTAGTATGTTATGTATGCTCACTCATTTAATTGTCAAAAACACCTTGTGAGAGGTACTATTGTTAACATCCCCATTTTATAGACAAGGAAACTGAAGACCAAAGAGGTTTAGTAACTTACCCAAGGTAAGGAGTAAGTGGTAATTTACTCTCACTGAAAGACAGCATTATGTATGTTGCCTTAAAAAATAGAAACAAGGAATTATAAAGATATTTTGGGATTCTTGGTTCTTGAAAGAATAAGACTAAACATTTGAGCTGACACTCTGCCTGCCCCCAGGTGGGGTGGTAGGATTGGCCTGTATAATCTAAAAGTTTGAATTATCATGAAAGAATAATGGAAGTGAAATTTGTAAAATATGCACTCAATAATAAAACTTTTCTTCATCAGCCTGGGCTCCACGTGGGAAAGATATCTCCCCCAATATCCTAACCATGGTTCAGCAAGTCACACTTCAAAAAATTAGTGTCCCTGGGTTGATGATATACACCTGGGACCTCTGGTGCAAACAAACACAAAATCTCTCTCTTCAAACCACTTCTGACAGTGTTTCTATAGATAAAACTTTACTGCAGATGAGATCACAATTCAAGTTAAAAACATTCTAAGAAAAAAAAAAAATCTACCATGTGCCAGAATCACTACATAAAACTATTAAAAGGATTAGAGTCTAAGGAACACAAAAGTATAAATCCTTTAATAAAAAGAATAAAAATAACTCTAAGATGTTATAAAAATAACTAAATATTGAGAAATGAAAAATACAGTCATTGTGCTGATGGTTAAATTTTTGCCTCTTTACTCCAAAGCATCTCTTGTTGCCCTGCTCTGTAATAATGGCGTTGACATTTATCAATACTTCTGCTTTGCTACCTGGCATGAAGTTAAGCCTTATCAATAGAGGACCTGGAAGGGCACTGGAGAAGGAAGGATTTTCCTTCCTTTTACTGGTATGCTCTCTTACCAGTGTCCTGTGGAGAACACTTTTTCCTCCTTTGTTTATCCCCTACAAAGTTTCTCTAGTGTTAAGTTTCCTGCACGTCACAGCTTTTATGGTGTTTTACCCATTATCAAACACACACAGCTGTGGTGGCATAGTCTGGAGACCCAGGTATTGTGAGCCTGCCCCTGGCCCAGGTTGCCACACCCAATACCGTCTTCTCAGTCCTAGGCATGGACAGTCCAGGGGCATTGGAGTTCTGCCATCCCCTGACCTTTGTCCTGCACAACCAGTGCAGAGCTGACCCAGTCTGAACTGAGCATGGACATGCACTGGACTCCTAAAGAGGGGGACCTCCCAAGCTCCTGACTCCAACAGTGTCCAGCAGGTTTTGGTGCCTAACAAGTTCAAGGCTTAGCACTTCCCAGAGTGTGGATTTTCAGCAGGTTCTGCTAATGAAGCACTTTGCTGACTTCACCATTCAGGAAGCCAACATGGTACTCTTTCCAATGATGTCTGGATCTGAACCCTAACAGTGGAAGACCTTTACTTGGGTACTTATCTCAACACTAGGGGTAGTGGTCACATCTTATACATCTGCTATACTTACTTCTTTACCATTCCTTTAAACACTCATTTCTTGCTCCAATCCCAGTTCAAAAATAAAGCTTTATATTAAATTTCCCCTCTCAGGTGCACCTGGGTGGCTCAGTCAGTTAGGTGTCCAACTTCAACTTAGGTCATGGTCTGGCAGTCCTTGAGTTCGAGCCCTGCGTCAGGCTCTGGACTGAAAGTTCAGAGCCTGGAGTCTGCTTCTGATTCTATGTCTCCCTCTTTCTCTGCCCCTCCCCTGCTCACACTCTGTCTCTCTCTCAAAAATAAATAAACATTAAAAAATAAAAAATAAAGATTTTAAATTTCCCCTTTCAAATGACCATGTGGTCCTATCTCCTGACTGGACTGTGAACAATACAGACTTGGTACTAGGAATGTTCCTAGGAGAGAGACCTACAAAAATGGCATTCTGGGTATCTTCTTACAACCAGTTGAATGAGTTTAAAAAACAACAACAAAAAAAAAAACACAACAAAAAAACTTGAGCCTGGTCTACAGATGGGTCTTCATGATATGCTAGTGCTACCTCAAAGTAGCAGCTGTTAGCACTATACCCCCACTCAAGGGTAAACCTGGAGGACAGTGCTGAAGGAAAATTCTCTTAGTGGCCAGAACCTCAGGTATGAAATTTGGTCATCTACTATGTATGGAGTGAGAACTGTCCAGAAATATAGGTCTATATTAATTCATGGGTAGTTTGTAAATGGTTTGGTTGGATGGTTATGGACTTGGAAAGAACAATAGTGGTAAACTGATGAAAAGGGAGCTTAAAAAGAAATATATGGTCAATGGATTTTTCATAATGGGCACAGATTGTGATGATATTAGTGAATGTGAAATGTCCACCAAAAGATCTCTACTGCAGAGGAGATTCTTAATGATCAGATGGAAAAACTATAGATTCTAGAAATGTCAATTATCCTTTCTCCCTAGCCATCACATTCCTAACTTAATGGGCATGTGAACTAAGTGGTTATGGTGGCAAGAACAGAATCTATGCATGAGCTTGATCACACGGACATTCCTTTTCCAAAGCTGACCTGACTAGTCTTGCTGTTTCATGTCTAATCTGCTAACAGCACAGACCAACACTGAATCCTTAATATGGCACCATTCTTGGGATATGTGAAGGCAAGCCAGTCATTACAATGGATATATGCCTTCATGGAGTAGGTGGAGATTTGTCCTCATTGAAACAGAAATTCTGGATGAGTTTTGCTTTCCTGCCATGTTTTTGCCAGCACCACCATTGATGAATTCATAGAGTATCATTCCATCATAGCATTCCATACAGCATTCCACCTGATCAAAATTTAAAAACTCATTTCACAACAAAGGAAATCATAAGCTCATTCACTTGGAATCAACTGTTCTTACCATGTACCCCATAAACTGTATGTTTTCCATCCCATCACTTCTGGCCCCAAAGTGACTCATATCTCTTTTGCTCACAACTAATTGGTCAGAACTGGTCACATGGCTCCATCTAACCCCAAGAGGTCATGAAGTACAATCGTATGTTCAATAGGCAGAGGGTCAAAGATACTTGATGAATAGCACAAATTACAGTCATGGCCTACAGCCTATATGTGGTTAATTTTTAGGTAATTAACATGAGACAAAGACAAGATGATGGAAAGCAATAACCCAAGTCTGTGATTAAACCCATTTATTCTGCAAGATACAGTTCTTTAAAGAGAATTCTTTACTGGCTTAAAAAACTCAAGCAAGTATTTTAAATTATTAGCTTCAATTTTCTCATCCACAAAGTGGGGTAAGTAGTATATACTTCAAAGGCTATGAGGATCAAAGAAACTAATACATGTGAAATAATCTGTGAAATAAAGACATATACAAATCTTAATTGTTTCATTACTATTAATGTTATTAATGTAAGTAGTAGCACATGATTGCCATATTTTGCCCATAATTTCATTTAGACACCCAACTAGTAATGTTTGGGTTAGTTCCCATAATGTAACATAATGCTTTGCAGTTTGATTAGAATATGTGGGTTTGATTTTTGTTTTTAAGGTTTCTCTTACTATTTAGGAGCACTGGCAATTTTCAAGTTCTCTGTCATTTATTGTGACAAAGGAACAAATACATGTGTTAGAATAATAAGGCAACATGATTTTAAACATCTTTAATTCATCAAAACCCAAAGGATATGGAGTAGGTATGTAATTCCATGACTAATAATGGCCTGCTTTTCTGTTGAATGTAAATCAGTGATCCCACTATCAAAGGTGGGATTTCATTGAAAACAAGAAGCAAATTTACTATCTAACATAACTAGAAATACAGAGATAAGATGCATAGTAAGATAATTGTTCAATAATTGTTACCTAATTAACTGGATGAATAAACTGATTTAAAAACAGCTTATTATGGCCAATTTTCTAAAAATGTTGATGTTTTAACCAATGATCAGTTTCTCAGATCTACCATACTCCGTTCCTATGGACAGATGCATCAGACAGATCATTGCTATCACTGAATTTCATTTAAATGGTACCCAGTATTGGGGAAACTGGGTGGCTCAGTCGGTTAAGCATCCGACTTCAACTCAGGTCACGATCTCGCGGTCCGTGAGTTCGAGCCCCACGTCGGGCTCTGGGCTGATGGCTTAGAGCCTGAAACCTGCTTCCGATTCTGTGTCTCCCTCTCTCTCTGCCCCTCCCCCATTCATGCTCTGTCTCTCTCTGTCTCAAAAATAAGTAAACGTTAAAAAAAAAATTAAAAAAAAAAATAAATGGTACCCAGTGTAATGGGAATTTATCTCCAGCTCATTTCAATCCTAGAAGGAAAAGGTTATTTGAAGATATTTGCTTTAAGGAAACTAGAAGAAAATGTTCCAACAAGTCATATGTGCTTGGTAATGCTTTTGAATGAAAGGGTTATTGAAGGAACATAGAGAAGCCGTATCTTAAAAGTAAGACTCAGACATTTTCTTTCTCTTTTTTAAAGAGAAATAACTTAAATACTATAGTTCTACTGAGATATAACTCACATACCATACAATGCATCCATTTAAATTATAAAAGTCAATGTTTTTTTATATATTTACATATAAGACAGTTCCATAACCCCCCAAAAGAAGCCCCTACTTCTATTAGCAGGCACTCCCCTTTAGCCCAGCCCCCAGCCCATGGCAACTACTAATCTATTTTTTATCTCTACAGATTTGCCTAGTTCTCATTTTATATAAGTGGAATCGTGTAATACTATTAAATCTTTTATCCATGAACATGGAGTCTCTTTCTATTTATTTAAGTCTTCTTTAATTTCTTTGAACAATGTTGAATAGTTTTTAGCATGTAAGTTTTGAATTTCTTTTATTAAATTTACTCCTAGATATTTCATTCTTTATTATACTGCTATAAATGGAACTGTATTCTTAATTTCATTTACATATTTTTCATCATTATATATAATTAATCAAGTTTTTAATTTTGCTATTGTACCTTATAACCTTGCTTAACTTGATTATTCAGTTTAATATTTTTTAGTGAATTATTTAAGATTTCAATATGCACAATTAAGTAATCCTCAAATAGAGATAGTTTCCCGTCTTCCTGTCCAATATGGTTGCCTTTTATATCATTTGCTTCCTGTCTTAGTCGGGGTTCTCCAGAGAAACAGAACCAATTATATAATGAGCAATTGGCTCACACAATTATGGAAGTTGACAAGTCTTAAGATCTGTAATCAACAAGGTGAAGTTCTACAAGAGACCATGGTATAGCTCCAGCTTGAAGAACAGCAGGCTCAAGACCCAGTGAGAGCCAACATTCCAGTTCAAGTCCAAAAGCAGGAAAAAGCCAATGTCCCAGCTTGAAGGCAGTCAGGCAGGAGTTCCATTTTACTCAATGGAATACACTCCCCCCCCACCCCCCCCCACGCCGCAGTCCTTCAACTGATTGGATGAGACAGACTCCCATTAGTGAAAGCAATCTGCTTTACCCAGTATACCAATTCAAATGTTAATCTCATCTAGAAACACCCTCGTAGAAACATATTAACCCAATATCTGGACACCTCACAGCCTGGTCAGTATGACACATAAAATTGACGATCACAAGTTCACTCCTTATCAATATGGCATCCATTCACATCTCTTTAAGCGATATCTCATATCCAAATCAAGAAAATAACAGGGTCATAATTCCACCCAGTGTGGTACAACTATCTTGCATACAACCAAAAATGCCCCTCCTCCTGAAGAGGAAGTAAAGTCCTTGAGTGATGTTTACTCCTTTCCTTGATGTTCCATAACCTAAATACTATAATGTTAAAATTAACAATGCTTAAATACTGTGATATAAAGTCAATACACCTAGAGAGGAAAGAAATGGCAAACATCTTTGTTTCTTTTATATATGCATATACATGTACACACAGACACGAATATAACCATAACAAAACAAGGAATAAGGATGGAATACTCATGACAATTAGAGTCCTCATTTTTGTAACAGGTCAGGTGGTCAGAGCTGATATTTATAACTACCCTCTTCTATTACTCATTCTGTATTCCTTTTGTATTCTCATTCCTGAGGAAGGACCCCTGTACATTGGCTGCACTGCCTCAAATCTAACCTCTGTAACATGAGAAAGGGGAGGGGAGGAATAGAAATGACATACCTCACAGGGAGTTATACTGAACTCTTAATTGTAGCTGGGGAAAGAGGGATCCTTGTCTTCTGAGGTACACTCACCTGGAGTAGAGCTTCCATCACCATGAGCTGGGAGGGAGAAAAGAGAGCATGTTGTGTCTCAAGTGCAACAGACTCTCACTGTTCTAACAGAGATTTAGAGATTTTCTTGAATAAATGTTTTTGCATTTCCTATATGCTCTTAGGTCAGTTACCATTTATGGTTGCCTCTTGGGAGCTAGGAGAGCAGGCCTGTAGAGGTCCTCATTCAGCTATTTGGGAAGTTGTCTCTAATGCTTACCTTCTGTGAATAACACAGAGTCAAAAAAATTGCTCAGAGCAAGAGTAGTTTTCACCCTCTTCATTATGATGGAATTCATTATTTGGAAGACATGCATTTTGTAATGGGGCATGATCCCAGGGAAAACTTCTATTTCTTTGATTTTTCTTAATTAAACTTGCATTTTCATTTCAAAAAAGGAATTTGTCAAGCAATTTCCTTAATATCAGAACTTAGTATCAACACGTTGGCCTGGAGAAATATTTTTAAAGATCTACATTAGATACAGTTTAAGAAAATTAAAGTGTTCTTGTCTAAAAAATCAACTCTTTAAAATTCCTACTGGGTTGTAAGTAATGCTGATGCAAAATAAACATATAAAAAAGACATAAATAAGTCCATTAAAACTCCCACATTTAATATCTTCAGGAAGAAGAACATGTGGAGCGAATATTTAATGTACTTTAAGAACAGAGGCAACAGTGTTTAATGTTCTCACGTATGAAACTATGAAACACAACTTTTAACCTCCACCATCTCCTTTTGAAAAACTGCAGTCCTTATCATGAGATGGAATATTGCTCCAAACATGTTACATAGAAGTTTGGTCTTACAATATGGGAGAACCAGGTGACCCTACATCTTCGAGGGTAGAAACCCTAGCATATAGTCTTTCATAAAAATCTAAAGAGTATTTGTTAGCCATGTTATCTTGCATATCAAATTCCATTGAGGCATTTGCCCCATTTGGATGTAGCATACTCTCCCTATTTTTGGTAATGCCATCTACTTACTTCTCCATTGCTCCTTTTAATATATAACTTTTTTTGGGCATCAGGTTCACTGCCTTTCTTTATGCTCAAAATCCTACACTCATCCTGAGTAAATCTATTCAGCATGATTACCTCTAAATTCCTTCTCTTCTTCAACGCTAACGGTTTTCTTGACCATTTTGACTCAGTTATGCATACCTACTGTCAGAAAAAAAAATATATATATAATACATATACATATATTATATATACAACTTGATTTTAAGCATAAAAAAAGATACTCAAACCCAAAGCTAAAAGATATAGATAAAATTCACAGTAAGTTCCAGTTTTTTATCTATATGATTGTGCAAGATCTCAAAGTTTACTTTTTCAAATTTTATTGCTTGGAGAATTTGATGAATTCGGTAAAGCTTCTTTAGAAAGAAGTTTGGTGAAACTGAGAACAAACTGAGGGTTGATGGGAGGTGGGAGGGAGGGGAGGTGGGTGGTGGGTATTGAGGAGGGCACCTTTTGGGATGAGCACTGGGTGTTGTATGGAAACCAATTTGACAATAAATTTCATATATTTAAAAAAAGAAAGAAAGAAGTTTGGTGATATTTATCAAGTAAAAATTGTACATAGATTTTATCACTAAATTGAGTCCTTCTCCCAGCCCCTCTGTGACTGTATTTGAAAATAGGGCCTATCAAGATGTAACAAAGATTAAATGAGGTCACAAGGTAGGGCCCTATGCTGATAAGACTGGTGTCCTTACAATAGTATGAAAAGACTCTAGAGCATTCTCCATCTCCACATACGCACAGAGGAAAGACCATTTAGGATATAATGAGAAAAAGGCCATTTATCTACAAGCCAGGAAGAGAGGTCTCACAAGAAACCACAAGCCTTACAGCACCTTGATCTTGGACTTCTGACCTCTGGAATGGTGAGAAAATAAATTTCTGTTAAATCACTCAGTCTGTGGTTTTCTTGTGGTAGCCTGAGCTAACTAACACAATACATTTTTGACTCAGAAATTCCAGTTGTAGGTCTTTTCTCTAGATAAGGACATGGAGGGGCGCCTGGGTGGCACAGTTGGTTAAGCGTCCGACTTCAGCCAGGTCACGATCTTGCGGTCCGTGAGTTCGAGCCCCGTGTCGGGCTCTGGGCTGATGGCTCAGAGCCTGGAACCTGTTTCCGATTCTGTGTCTCCCTCTCTCTCTATCCCTCCCCTGTTCATGCTCTGTCTCTCTGTCCCAAAAATAAATAAACGTTGAAAAAAAAATTTAGATAAAGACATGGAGACACAAAGGCGGATGCTCATTACAACATGTTTATAATTGCAAAGAATTAGAAACAATTCCAGTGCCGCCCTTCTGTGTTAAATATTGTGAATCTGCTCATTCACATTTCATTTTACCACGCTATTCTTCAAATTTGG
The DNA here is from genome assembly GCF_016509475.1 of Prionailurus bengalensis. Taxonomy (NCBI): domain Eukaryota; kingdom Metazoa; phylum Chordata; class Mammalia; order Carnivora; family Felidae; genus Prionailurus; species Prionailurus bengalensis. The sequence goes on along the minus strand of NC_057345.1, from coordinate 84,478,184 downwards.
AACCCTAAGAACTTTATTTTCCAGAGACCGTAGCAGCTAGGATTCTGGGAACACATTAGGTCAATTACTTAGATGCATTCATATGGCATTTGGAAGGGAGGTGGATATTGTCTTCTTGCTTTCACTTGGTGATTTCCAAACCTCAGCATGGTGGTAGAAATGTACAGTCATTTTGCTCTTGCTGTGGTTGGTTTATTGACTGTTCCCAGAGCAGTAGCATTCCAGGATCCATTCCCCAGCTTCCTGGATGTTAAAAGGAGGTTGTGGTGGAAGCAATAGAAGCAGTGTTGGCATCTTGATTTGGGTAGAGCTTCAGAAGTGGTCTCAAAGGTAATGGCTATTTTAGTTGGTCAATTCCATATTGTTTTGGAAGATATTCTTGAAGGGCCTGCTGAGAACCCTCTTTGTAGCCTTTCTAATGATTTGGTAAGCCCTAATTCCTTGTATGTTATCTCTACCTGCTTCCCAAACCCAACACGGAGTGATGTACCTCCAGTAAGAAAATGACAAAATCAAGCATAATATATTCAAATAATGAAATAATTGATGTCAGTTGAAGGAATGAACGAGTACTCCATGTATCAATAAACTCAGATATGATTGTTAAACATTATTAAATGAAAAACAAGTAGCAGAATGAAATGTACATACAACAAATACATAGCCATATACCTACATATATACCCACAAACCAATAATATATATTCTGTGGATATGTATGTTTGTACATGGAACACACATCAAACTGTCATTATGGTTTACCTTTGCAGAAAGGGAGAAAGGATGTGGGTTGCCAAAAATGGCTTTAGCTTTTACTCAAATACATCAAGACATTTGGTTTTTCTCTAAAATTTAAAGGGGAATGCATACCTGTTTCCATGCTTTATGAAGACTTAATTTTTAAAAAGCTCCTCTGCCACCGAAACACTAGTTCAAGCATTGCGTTTCCTAAATACAACCTTCTATTATTCTAGCTTATTCTTTCCACTGTTCCTTCTGTGATTATTCTCATGTCTCCCTGGGCCCTCAGATCTTCACTCTTACTACCTCTCTAATACATCACCGTTCAGTTGAGATTTCCTGCTCCTTCATTTCATTCATTCTAGTATTTATACCTCCCACCCCTGTTTTCTTCTTTTGCCTGGGCCTCTAATGCCCTCAACCTGGATAATTACAGCTATTCATTTTCCCAATATTCACACATGAGTAGCTGAATGAGAATTACTGAACATGACACATTGTTCTCAGTGTAACTTCATAATTACCTACCTCAACTGGGTCCTCACCGATGCCCAGTTATTCTACTATTTCTTTGTTCAACTCCCATTCTTACTCCCTGCTATGACTATTTCAAAAGTTGGATAGAACTCAAAAGTTCAGAGAAGACTCTGAACCTTGCTTGCATAACCTCCCTCCTTACTCTCAGCAGGCGACTTTATCTCCTACTTTGTAAAGAAAATAGTGTCAAACATACAGAATCACTCACTTCTCCCTACATGCAATCCTCCTTCCCTCTCCATTGGAATACTTTTCCTACTACTGAAGCCCTGGAAATTACTGGGTCTCGATTTGACATCTGGAAATGTTGAGCCCATTTTGGGAGTACAGGAGAATATACCCTAAAAACAAAACCCACAGTATAAAGTTAAAAGACAGAGATAGGAAAATACTTGGATCCATAATGATAGTATTAAGTTTTTATCAAGCAAATTCAGAAGTGTCCTTATCAAAGATTCCATGGTAGTGCATGCAAATTGAAATGATAGATGTCTAATTGCTTAAGTTATGTGAGTCATTCTTTTTCTCTTGTTATTTACATTCCAAAGCCCTCTATATTCTGAAAAAATATTAAGTTCAAGTTGACTTGAAAATGGCTACATGGGGATTTCACTTCCAGTCTACTCTTACCCACTCAATTATTATGGAATGTGAGATACATGAGATGGGTGCTCCTGTTAAACCCTTCATATTATATAGGACATGAGATTTCTTATCTACTTCTATGAGACTGGAAAGACTAAAATTCTGTTTTTCCGGGTTGCCAAATGCCTTAACAACAAAAGCACATTTGGGGGAACCTGGAAGTCTCAGTCAGTTAAGCATCCAACTCTTGATCTTGGCTCAAGTCATGATCTCATGGTTCATGAGTTTGAGACTCACATTGGGCTCTAACTCATGGCAGCATGGAGCCTGCTTGGGATTCTGTGTCTCCCTCTATCTGCCCCTCCTCCTCCAGTGCTCTCTTTCTCTCAAAACAAATAAATAAACTTAAAAAAAAAAGACAAAAGCACATTTCCTGATTGTAAGTGTGTCAGATACAGGGCTAGGAATGTCATGGCAAATATTCTGTCAAGACAGAACACTAAGGAAAGAAAAAACAAGACAGTGTGCAGGAAATGAAGCCAGATACCTGGAGACTGAGGAAGCTCCTACAGTCCTGGGAGAGGTGGCAAATGAGACACCTCAGGGATCCAGACAAAGCATCCAGCGAGATAGCCCAGCTGTCTTGCAGGAGTTTGGGTGGGAAACTGCCTTGATTAAGTTGTTTAAGCTTTAGACTAGATCAGAAAGAGTGATGGCAATTTACAATCTCTGCTGGCTTGTGGAGCAGCTTTATTAGGCTGAGCAGCTGCTTTGTCACTGGCCTTAGGAGAAGGAAAGGTAGCTGAGAATCGCTGGATAGGGTTTGATTTAAAGGTCAGCTTACTGGACAGATAAAGTGAACTAATTTTATTCTCATGCCCTTTAAAACCAATTTTGAAAGTTTTTCACACCAACATATTCCATATATGACAATTTCCACTATGATTAAAGAACCTTTATCAAAAACATTTTCATGACTCACACTGTCATTTAATGCAATTATGAGGCATTCGTTTGTATTTCAAAAAGAAATTTACTATAAATGTTTCATTAGTTAAAAAATCAATTGAGATTGTAAAAGCAGCGACGTATTTTATCTTGATTTTATTTGCCTTTGACAATTGAACAGCTTTTATTTATTTATTTTAATTTATTTTTTTAATGTTTATTTATTTTTTGAGACAGAGAGAGACAGAGCATGAACGGGTGAGCGTCAGAGAGAGAGAGGGAGACACAGAATCTGAAACAGGCTCCAGGCTCTGAGCTGTCAGCACAGAGCCCGACATGGGGCTCAAACTCACAGACAGCAAGATCATGACCTGAGCCAAAGTCAGATGCCCAACCGACTGAGCCACCCAGGCGCCCCTTGAACAGCTTTTAAAAAGCAATTAATGTTAGTTCTTTAGGAATTGAAATATTGTGGACAGATCATGTGAGAGAAATTAAAGTGGCTTTTGCCTTTCATTAGTACCTATGGGGGGTAGGGAGGAGCATACAAGAGTGGTATAGAGTCTGTATATAATATATATATTATGTAAATATATAATAACATCCAAGTCTGAAAAATAATAGCAGTCTTCTCAACAAAGTTTACTTTTGAACATGGTATCATATTTTAAATTCACAAAAGAAAAAAAATATTCAAAAAACTATGAATTTATGTATATATTTGTGTATCCACCTAATTAATATGTAGGCAATTTCAATTCTCCATTGTTAGTAAGTTTGATAATATTTCAGTAAAAATAGTTTCAGTTTAGTGTTAGAGTCCAGTTGTTTCTTCCAACTTTACAATGTTCTATTATAACAATTCATCTTGTTTCAAACTTACAGCGACATTCAAGTTTCATTCCATGGAACTTCCATTCATTCCATTTTAACGCATAACATAAAAATGCTATTTATTCATTCATACATTTAGGATGAAAACACCCTTCCCCACAAGACTATTTAATAATACCTTTTCATAAGAGACATGAGAGTATAGTGATTAAACATATGGGCTCTGGATTCAGAATACCTGCCTTAAAATTCTGACTTTGCCCCTTACCAACTATGTGGTAATTATTTAACACCTTCAAGCCCTAGTTTTCTCATTTCTAAAGTGTAGTAATAGTTGTGAGAACTGAATGAAATAACCCATAAGAAACACTTCATAAAATGCATTGCAAATAGTAAGTACCAAAGGAATACTAACATGCCTAGGTTTAGAGGGCCCCCTGGGAGCATGTTATGATCTCACAGCGTTACAAACACTTTCTACCTCCAAACAGCTTTTGGCTGCAACTAAAGGCCACATCGTATATGAACAATACACTGACTACATCAAAAAACTCAGATGTTAATGGAATCTGTCTCTTACAAACTATATGACTTTGGGAAACCTATTGAAAATGTCTGCACAGGTTAATTTACAGTGTTATTGAAAAGATCAAAGTGGATCATATATGTGAACCACAAAGGATTTTATTATTAATAGGGTTGGACATAATGGTCACAGACAAGTTCCCAATCAGGTTGACTCATATCTTTGGATTAGGGCATTACTTCTTAAACTTATCTTCTTTTAGGCTGAAGAATTCCCAGCTCAAATGAAATTTTACAAAACTACAGTTAGAAGTAGATCACTGTAAGTCATTAGTCACTTGATTAAAATGGGTTGTTTTAGCTCATTTTTGCTTTTTAAGGTCCATAAAGTTCTCTCTAGTTTTCCTACATATCCTTTAAAACTTAGCTCCAATACCACTTTTTTTCTGTAAAGTCTTTCCACACCATCTCCAGGCAGTACATAATAATCACGGGTCCAGTCAACAAAAATAAATCTTTTCTAAATCAGCCAACTAACGTAGTTCATAAAAAAGACTTAGCAAAAAGAACTAGTTACACAGATGTTCGGAGACTGGCAAATCAAAATACAAGACACGAGTAAGGAAGAAATAACACCTGCAGGAAGCAGCTAGCACACAAAGGCCAGGTAACAAAGGGAAGAGGTTGGGGTTATCAGAATGAGAAGCTCAGAGATGATGTCCTATGGAGCCAAATCCTTCTAAGGAGGGAGTCATGGCTGCTACTGATGGCTCATAGGAAGGTCCAAGGTAAGGATGATGCCGGGAGTCTTAAAAGAAGCTGGAATCTGAAACCAACTACTCCTGGCTGTGGCATCACTCCATGGCCGAGAAACACTGTCAAGATCAGCACACAGGACATTAGGGAGGAAGCCCCTTATCTAACTCCTCTTGCCTTCCAATTTTTTTTTTTTTTTGGCAAAACACAGTTGTAGTCCCAGAGTCACAGAAAAAGTATAAAAGGGTGAATCTGGAGCTGAGAGGTAATAACTGAAAAACTTGCACACAGAATTAGTTCCTTCTTCCTTCTTTACGTTCTAGTTCTGCAACACTTTGCTCCTTTCTTGTTAACATCTCTATTTTGCCATATCATATCTCTAGATATATTACTCACTATACTCAGTTCAGTACAGTTTACATGAGTTCAAAGAACACTTATAGAGTGGCTATTATGTTATAACCAGACAAATGAGGGTGATATAAATATAATGCAATTCTGTTCTTATAATCTTGGCTTATAACCTGATATTTTCAGATTTTCAATACAATGAAGCAAACACAATGATCCATCAGACACCAAGAGATCCAGAAGAGGACCAATTTGTCAAGCCTCTAACAGGAATAAGAAGATATGAGAAAGGGAAGCTTGAATGGGATTGAGCTTAATCTTAAAAAATGAGGAGAGATGCAAATGTGAATAGCCTGAGCAATGTGACTTTTATAAAGCATAAGACGTAACCTAAGAAATGAGAAGAGATAAGACTGGAGAGATAGGTAATGGATTGTGCCTTATTTCCACATGGAACCCCAATAATTAGTGTAATATCAAGCACATAGTGAACACTCAATAAATACTTGGTGGACATTGGAATAATGAAGGACCATTTATAGAATTATAGCTCATCATTAAATACCTAGGGAAGCGATAGCTAAAGAAGTATAGTGGAATCGCAAACATAAACTTCAAACAGGTATTCTTCTCAAAATGAAAGTGCTTAAGAGATAGCTATGACCAATTTCCAGACAATCAGCTAACATCTGGAAGGTGATTTAACATTAAACCCACTGTTCTGTCCAGAACAGAAAGAGTAAGCAGGGAGCAAACTGGAAGGGAATATTAGAAAATGTTCTTCTGACATTGGCTCCAAGTTTGGTTGAGGCTGCAGGTGAAGCCTGGAACAGTACCTCAGACTGATGCCCACTGACGTCCATTTAAGCAGATGAGAGAACAGAAAAGTGAAATTGACCTACTGCACCATAAAACCCTGATAGATAGATCTGCCTGTATTTGGCTATTTCACAGGTAATTCCCATGAAAACTAGAATGAAAATTATTTTAGGAAAGTCTCTTTTGAAAATTAAGTACATTTTAATTCTCTGGCCAACCATTTGTAGCATTTAAATAAAATACATGGACAAAGATAAAGAGAGAGAGAGAGAGAGAGAGAGAGAGAGAGAGAGAGAGAGAATGTGGTAATTACCTCACCCCTCATAAAAGTTCGGCTTAAATTTTTTCATGAATAAATAAAAATGGATAATATTTTGCATTCAGCTTGTTTTAGTATTTTTTTTCCTTTTAGTTCCAATGTATTTCCTTGTTAATTAAAATTTTATCTCCTGATGAAGTTGTTTAACCTGGTTAGTTGATCATAGGGAATTAAATTTCTTCAATGACTAAAGACAGAAATCTCCTGAAATATATAGTTAGGACATATTCAGGCTAAAAATAAAATCAATATAAGAAAGTGAGAAAATTTAATTACTTGTTTTGAAGAGTCAAAAAAAAAAAAACCACAAAGATGATAGTATCTTACTATGAAGCCCAGGAATATATTTAAAGTCAAAGTGGACTGAATCATCAAAGATAGTGCATTTTTTTTTAATTTTTTTTTCAACGTTTTTATTTATTTTTGGGACAGAGAGAGACAGAGCATGAACGGGGGAGGGGCAGAGAGAGAGGGAGACACAGAATCGGAAACAGGCTCCAGGCTCCGAGCCATCAGCCCAGAGCCTGACGCGGGGCTCGAACTCACGGACCGCGAGATCGTGACCTGGCTGAAGTCGGACGCCTAACCGACTGCGCCACCCAGGCGCCCCGATAGTGCATTTTAATAGAAGTTAAATACAGAGTAATTTTTATGAAGAATTTTACTAATGCTTATTTTTTCTCCATTTCCAGAAATGACAATAAGCTTAGGTAAGGAGAGAAATCTATAATTGTTATCAGAAAGAACACAGTCACAACATCCAAAGTAAAGAAGATTTGAATTGATGGCTCTTCTAAAAAATATATTAAATTGAAAACACACATTTTCTGATTTTATATTAATGGCATTAAACACATTTTCTATTGGATGAGTTGAAGTATTTTTCCCAGAATGCAGGTGACTTTTGACTTTGGCTTTTGGTGGCCTCTGGTGTGACATTTTTATGGTTTATAAAGCAAATCTCTTTTATACTCACAATAAATGGTAATGCCTCTATTGTTCTACTATAATGGTTAAGAAGCATCCTAGCCTAGTTCCTCCATATACTCTCTGTAAAAGTACGTTTCTTTATTTCTAGTGCTGAATGACTAATTGAAATAAATGCCCAAATAAATGCTAGAAACTACTAAAATTACCATTTTACCATTGGGGTAAGATATATTCTTTAATACATACTTCTCAAAAACATTTTAAAAATAAGCAGTGGCTGTTGCGTTGTATTTAATACTTGTTTAAGCACAACCCATTGGTTGTAGAAAAATTTTAAAAACAAACTGCTAAATATATCTTTAAAATAATTTATTTAAGATGTATAAATATTTATGTAAATAAACTTGTGTATATTATTCTTTTCTACATTCTTGATTGATTTGGATTTAGGATTATCCTAAATCTGTCAAGTTAATAGGGCAGTTCTTTATTATTTTCCTTAGACTGGAATAAATTATGCTAGGATCAGAAAAACCTAATCTTTAAAATACAGTAAAACCTTGGTTTGTGAGCATAATTGGTTCCAGAAACATGCCTGTGATTATGTGCCATTTGGCATCACATACTACTGATATTGCAAGGCATCACTCGTTTATCAAATTAAAGTTTATTAGAAATGTTTGCTTGTCTTGCGGAACACTCACAGAACAAGTTACTTGCAATCCAAGGTTTTACTGTGTTGAAAACTCACATCCATAAAACCATATGGCCCAAAATCTTTGGACAGTGATAACTATAATTATATAATACTTTTTCCTCAAATTTTCCTTAAGTAGTCTGTTCAATTAGTAGCTATCTTTCTTTGTCAATTATGGTAATTTTTAAATTTCTACAAAAATATCTATTTCATTAGGATGCACTAGCTTGGATTTGTATGTAGCATACCTTTAAATTAAAACAACAACCAACTATTGTTAACTTACTTGCTTTTTCATATTATTTTTATTTATTTATGTATTTATTTATGTATTTATTTATGTTTATTTAATTTTGAAAGAAAGAGAGGCAGTGTGAGCGAGGGAGGCAGAGAATCTGAAGCAGGCTCCAGCCTCTGAGCTGTCAGCACAGAGCCTGATGCGAGGCTTGAACTCATAAACCATGAGACCATGACCTGAGCCAAAGTCAGAGGCTTAACTGACTGAGCCACCCAAGCATCCCTTCATATTACTTTTAAATTTCTCATTTTTCTCAATTAGATTTTTCTTTTGAGTTTTTTCCAATATTCTTGTTTCACAGTTAGTAATTCCAAATGTTTTCACGATTTCTCGTTTTTATATATATGTCCAAATCTTAATTTATTTAAAAAAAATATTTCCCTAGAGCCTTTTTACATTTTAAGAATAACGTGTCTTCCTGAATATTTATGAATAAATTTTTCCCTTTGTTAAAAAAGAAAAAAAAAGAAAAGAATTGAAGCTTATATATATTTCTGTATGGTATTTTATATGGTTTCTGTCTTTGATCTCTCTACAATTTGTTTTGATATAAGTTATGAATTAAGTATCTAACTTTTTTTTTCTACTAAGTGTACCAAGGGGTTGCAATGCTATTTACTTAATCAGTAATTTTCTTTACTGACTTGAAACACTACCTTTATAATAAAATAATGACATAGTTGTGTAGATTTTTGTGTCTGTTTAAGGGCTTTTTATTTTATTCAACTGATATATCTGACACTATACCATACTTGCAATATTTATGTCTTAATATCACTATCTGGAATCAACATTGATATCCTTATACATGTCCCCTTTTCTTTCTTATTTAACCTCCCAGGATTAGTCAACAAATTGTTCTCTTATATAGTCTTGAATAATCTTCTTTGACTTTCATTATTTCATGTTATTTCACATTCTCTTGGTTTTACTTTTGTCCTTCTATGTATTCATTATTTTTCATCTGCAAATGAATTCTTATGTGTAAAAATTAAACATGTTTTCTATAATGGACATATGTGAAAGAAACTGAATTTAACATTTGTGTGTGTGTGTTTATGTGATGACAATAGTAAATAAAAAGTTATTCAAAATGCCCATACTTCAGCTAACTCAGATTTCCACTTTTGGCTGTTAAGAGTTAACTTGCATTAGACCAATATTCCCACAATGGACAACTGTAAAACCTTTCTAGATAAAAAAGAAAACCTCTTCATAATCTTTAGGAAACAGCCATGGACAGCATTCAGAACTGATCCTGACAGACCAGGATCCCTGAGAGAAGGAAAATGCACTGAGCTCAGCCTAACATTTGGTGTCACTATTCTCCTTGAAGTGTTGTTGTTTTTAAATTGTAGTTAAGAGTGAGAAGTCAAGCAGAAAACAGCAACTAAAAAGCTGAGAAGCCTAGCAAAATTTTCAGGACTCATGGTATGAGGAAGACAAACTTCAATTCAGGACCTGCCAAAGATGAAGTCCCTGGAAGGTACCCTAGATATTCAGTTGGTATTCTTGAAGGGTTACATCCTGCAAATCAGGATAAACAGAAAACAGATTATCTCTCCCAAAGATTGAAACCTGGTTTTTCAACAGCTCAATCCACACTGGATTAAGGTGATCTACTCTTGTATCAGGGTGACAGCCAGAAACGAAATGTAAATCTTCTATGAAGAAAGAAGACATCATCCAGATTCTCAATGTGCATACACATTGTCTGGCATTAAAAGCGAAATAAAGTGAAATTCCTATAAGATAGGATACAGTATTAAATAACTGAAAGAAAGAGAGAAATAGGCAGTATAAACAGACCCATAGGTGATACATACATTGGAGTAACTAGACTTAGACTTTAAAATAACTTCGTTTTTATTTTTTTTAATGTCCATTCACTTTTGAGAGAGGGAGAGACAGAGTGAGAGTGGGGGAGGGGCAGACAGAGGGGGAGAAACAGAATCCAAAGCAGGCTCCAGGATCTGAGCTGTCAGCACAGGGCCCAATACAGGGCTCAATCCCATGAACCGTGTGATCATGACCTGAGCCGAAGTCGGAAGCTTAACTGACTGAGCCCCAAAATAACTTTAATATCTTTTTAAAAATATATATTAAAATATATACTTTCAATAGATAGCTGAAATCCATAAATAAGCAAAATGGATACCCTAGAATGCACAAATAAAATAATTCAAATTAAGAAATTAATAGATTTAATATCAGATTAATACGGCTGAAGAGAACATTAGTGAACTTGGAGAAAGGTCAATATGAAACATCTGGAACGAAGCACAGAGAGGGCAAATAAGATGACAAATTCAGAAAAAAGCATGCAAGATATATGTAAATGATTTTTTAAAAATCCTAAAGTATTTGTACTAAAGTATCCAGGTAGAGGAGAGAATGAAAAATAGGCAATATTTGAAATAGGTAATGGCTAAGAATTCTACACATTGAAAACTGGAGTCATCACTGATAGATTTAAGAATTGTTACAAACACCAAGCAAGAAAATAAAAAGAAAATGGCATTAAGGCATATCAGACAAAGAGAATATTGTAAATTGTCAAAAGGAAATGGATGCAATTCTTTGCAACAGAAAAATAAGAGCTTTAAGACAAACAAGCCAAAACAAGAAGCAAAGTACTAAAATGTTGAAAGAAATCTGCTGCTGAACAATGAAATTATTTTTCAAAAATGAAGGTAAGTTTAAGATTTTTGAACAAACAAAACCTGAGAGAATTCTTTCCTCATAGATTCACAAAAAACTGGTAACTAAATTCTGTAAGCCAAGGAAAAAGCTGCATAAAGATGTTGAAAAATTTTTTCACTACTACAAAGTATGTCATTACATGGGTGAACCACAATTTATTTGACCGTTGCTACGAACTGAATTTTTATGCCCCCCCCCCCAAAGTTCATATGTTGGAGCCTTACCCTCCAAAGTGATATTATTTGGAGGTAGAACCTTTGGGAGATAATTAAATTTGGATAAGTCATGGAGGTGGAGATATAGCCACTATGATGGGATTGGTCCCCTTATAAGAGGATGAAGAGACCCAAATTCTTGCTCTCTGACATGTGAGTAAACCCAGAAGGAGGCCCTCACCAGAACCTGACCACACCGGCACCCTTATCTCAAGACCCCCTGGCCTCCAGAACAGTGAAAAATAAATGCTTATTATGTGAGCCACCTAGTTTATGGTATTCTGTTTATAGCAGCCTGAATTGGCTAAGCAATCACTGCTGGACATTTATATAATCCAGTCTTTTGGTATTAAACACAACGCTTCAGTAAACTTGTCCATGTGTCATTTGGCAATTTTGCCAGTATAACTGTAGATATTACTCAAAGTTGAACCACTAGGTAAAAGAGTGCACATTTCTAATTTTGATAGACCTTACAAAATTGATCTCCAAAAAGTTTATGCAATTTACACTCCTACTAGTAGTGTCTGAGAATGCCTTTTCTCCCATCTGCTCTCCAACAGTGTGAGTTTTCAAATATCTCTTCCATTTCTTAAAATAATAGATTAAGAAGTGATATCATCACTTCCATTTAGCATATCTTTATATGATAAAGCAACTTTTAAAAAATATTTAAACACCTACTGTTTTTCATTTTCTGAGAATTGTCCTCTGTCCATATTTCTTTATTGCTGTTTTTATCATATTGATTTGAAATATCTCTACAAAGATGAAAGAAATTAGCCATTAGTCAAATGTATTGTACTTTTTCTTATTTTTCTTCTTTAGACTTCATGTTTTTATGCAGATTTTAATTTTCATATGGTCAAATTAATCAGTCTTCACCTATGGTGTCTGGGGATTATACCTCATAAAGCATTCCTAATTCTGCAATGATTGGGGAAAATATTCCCCATATTTCATTTTAGATGTTTTATGGTTTTACTAAATCATTGATACTTCAAGCTTTATCTGATAAAAGAAATGTGGCAGTGTTTATTTTAATCCATCCTTTCTCCACCTTTATTGCATATATTTTTATATTAGTGGAATTTTAATTGCTGTGATATTATAACGTCTGGTAGGATTAGTCTTTCTTAATTTCCTTTTTTCAAAGTTTCTGGATGTTCTCAGCAACTTGGTTTTTCTAAATAAACTTTAGAATTAGCTTTCCTGATTTTAAAATTTAGAGAACTGCCATATTTACAATATTGTCTCGTCTTATCCAAGACTATAATAAATCTTGGCATTTATTCAGATCTTTTTTAATGTCCCTTAGCAATATTAAAAATTTTTTGTTATGTAAATATACTACCTTTCTCATTAAGTTGTTTCTTTAGTGTTTTGCACGGAATGTTTCTTTTAAATTTGACTTTTATTTCTATTATATTTTTAACAGTGTGCTGTTTATATATAGAAATGTCATACATCTTTATATATCTAGCATACTTACTGATTTCTTTGTGCCTAATAACTTGACAAATTATTATAATTTTTAGCATATAATAATAGTTATCTGCATGAATGAAAATATTGTATTCTCGTTTTAAATGTTATGCTTCATATTTCTTTCGCTTGCTATTTACCTTGGCTAAATCTGCCAAAATAATTAATGATGGTAGCAGTAATGAGCATGTTTCTTCTTTTTGGTTTTAATATGAATGTTTCTATTGTTGAAACATTCAATCTGATGTTAACTTTTGGACCGATGTATATACAAACACACATATTAATGTTAGTGTTTTATATTTTACATACATATACCTATGTATATTTATTCATCATAATAAGTAGCTATCTCTGTTTACTTATTTTAATGGGAATATTTGAAATGAATGTTTTAAATCTTATCTAATACTTTTTAGTCTATGAAGATAATAATTTTTCTCCAGTCTGGACATACTAAATGGTGGATCCTAATAGATTGCTTTACATTAAATCATCTTTCCACTCCCAGCAAGAGTCTACTTAATCATGGCAAACATGTACTTTCAATTTTATTTGCTAATATTTTATTTAGAATTTTCTTTGGATTGCTATCTCATGGTACTATCAGTCCTTAAACTTACTGTGTCAGGCTTGTTTGGACAATAACAAAAGGAAGCATTTTCCCTCCCTGTTGGCTGCTATGAACAGAGCAATATCACACAGGTCAATCTGGTGTAGCTGTTTTTGTGTGAGGCCATCTGTTATTCAGCCTTTGTGTCTTTGAAGGAGGGGAGAGCAGGCATCAAGAACCACCTTGCCACACATGATTTCAGCCCCATTCTCCCATTCTGTTGGCTTTTTTTCTTTTTTTTGATGGAGATGATGCTTCCTTGCATTTGCTCTATTTTATTAGACTCTCTCACCTCCCCTGATATCAGTTATTTTTATAATGTCTATGATTTTACTTTTTATTTTATTTTATTTTTAACTTTTTTAACATTTATTTATCATTGAGAGACAGAGCATGAGCATGGGAGGGGCAGAGAGAGGAGGAGACACAGAATCCAAAGCAAGCTCCAGGCTCTGAGCTGACAGCACAGAGCCTGACGCAGGGCTCAAACCGTGAGATCATGACCTGAGCTGAAATTGGACGCCCAATTGACTGAGCTACCCAAGCACCCCTATGATTTTACTTTTTAAAGTGCAGGCCTAGTTCTGCTAACCCATTCTCATTTCCTTGCATTATTTCTCTTTCAGCCATATGCCTTTTCGTTTCTGCCTTTACTTTCAACTGTTCCTTGATTATAGTACACTGTGAAGAAGCCTATTTGAGTTTTGGAAGACACGAAGCATATTTATAAAATCTTCTTCTGTTTCCTATGTTAAGACATTTTCAAAGTTAGTGTTTTCTCCTCAGTGATTCTTTTCCCTTGGCAGCAAAATGTTTTCCAAGGCTCTGTATTGTTATCCTTGTTTCTGTTTCTTTATTACTCATTTTCAAATAGAAGAGATCTATGCAGGTCTTACATTTGTTGTCAGATAAGATAGATGCAATATTCCTATAGCCCCTTATATTCTGCTGATACAGTGGCATACTTCATCTTCTTAGATCTAGACCCAGAAACTAGGCTCATATTCATATACAGTCAGTCTTTAGCTACCTTCCAATGTCAGAAAGTTAGAGGACAGATAATTTGAACAGCAGACTTGGAGACCTGTAACAGTTTCCGACTTTCCATAGGAATGTCCTTAAAGACACACACACACACACACAGACACACACACTGCATGTGCACTTGAAAAGAAAGAGTAAAAATAGACCCTCCTTGGAAATTTTTTACTTGCAGTATTTTCATTGAGGATTTTTTTTTTTTTTTGGTAAGAATAAACTAGTAGTATGTATGCCCTTCATTCTGAGCCAGAAAAGTATTATTGGCCAAAAGAAGATATATAAAATTTTGAATGACCTCTGGAGATAGCATCTAACATTTGGTTGCAGAAGTCATTTTATGCATAAACAGTGTCCTTCCCTCACCTATCCTCTTTTGCCATAACAACATGTAGTCTCTTCCCTTTCCTTTCCTTCCTTATTGCACCAGCATCTACTCTATTTGTACATCCATTAGAAGACTACAACTTCCAGGAAGCAAATGCTGGAAATAATAGATGATACGCTGTGCATTATGTTCTTGAAAATGTAGTCTTATTAGGAAAAGTGCTATTCATGGGGCATCAAGAGGAATGCATCCTTGAGAGATGGGTGGTTAATGAATACATACACACAAACACACACAAATACAAGTTTAGAGGCACAATTTGGCCTTCATTTATTAATATGTCCTCACAAAAGTGAGTATTTTTTTCCTATTTGAGAACATGCTGTGCCAATGTTAGAAACACCCAGAGTTAGAACACATTATACTTCAGTTAATTATAATTCAAAGAAAGAAGTTGTTAGCTTAGTCTATGACATCTAAAAATAATAAACTTATCACATCTCTTAATTTTGTGTGAAAAGCCTATTTCATTCAATCTCCAACTTCACATTTTCTCCCAATTAAGTGGATATAAGAATATGGAGCTAGGTCACTGGCAAGTGATGAGCCAAAACTTAGAAATAATTGCATAGTGCCTCTAATATATAACTTTATATAAATGCTATGAGAAGCTGTAAGCAATGAATAATCCATAAAGAGTATTGGGTTTATACTTCCATTAAAGGCTATGTTCCCTCAAGCCTTGAATATTCCATGAACAATTCAATTAATCTTTTATATATAGCAGACACAATAAAAATACTGATATGTTGTACACAAAACACTGCATAAAATAAGATTTTTAAAAATTACCTAAATTATATTTTAGCTCACCTTTTTATTTTCAAAGTGAATTATTTTCTTCTCAGACTGTAATCTAGGTTTAGTTTCATGTATTTTTAAAACTTAGTGACAGATGAACTCTTTCTAATCTATTATATATCATACTTTTCTATCTTTTATATTGTCATCCAAAAGTGAAACAGGTAAGTAAGTATAAACTTCTAGTTAGTGGGTTTTATAAAGCACACTGGTCATGTCAGCAATTTCAGTTACTCTTTTTACCTCCTCCTTTTCATTCCAAGTTCTTAATGATCTTCAGTCAAACTTATGGATACATTTGCTCATTGGTGCCTCCTGTTGGGGTTCTGTTAGCCGTATGGGTATGGGAAAACTCTGTGGTCTGCTTTTATGATAAATTTGAGACTACTAGGGAGCTTTCAGCCTGTCAAACTGAAACAAATTTTTCAGCATCAAGTATGAATATGTTTCTGTTTCTATAGTATAAATATTATTATCCAGTTATTTACATATGGATACATATTGTTACAATACTGCCTAGAGAATCAGGAGTAGACAGCTGCCAACTGCTTTGATTTAAATTATAAATGATGGCACTAAAATAAACACCAAAAAAAAATTAAAGTCTAAAGAGATGTATCTCATCTATAGAAAAAATAAGTACCTGCTACTGAGGACATTTTAATCAGCATTTTCAGGCTAACAGGGACATCCATATAAAACAAATTTTTCTCAGATGGCTGAAAGATTGAAAATTGAAACACAAAACTTTTAAAATTTTTTAGGATTAAATTTAGAATGATTTTTTGGAACATTTTTAAAAAAATAAAAGCATTATTAAAATAAGTATGTCAGGGGTGCTTGGCTGGCTAAGTTGGTTGAGCATCTGACTTCAACTCGGGTCATGATCTCACAGTGCATGAATTCAAGCCCTGAACTGGGCTCTCTGCTCTCAGTGTGGAGCCTGCTTTGGATCCTGTTCACCCCGCCCCCCTCCCCCACCACCGCCCCTAACTCTACACCTCCCCTGCTATCTCTCTCTTTCTATAAATCTCTCTCTCTTAAAAATAAATATTTAAAAAATAAATAAATAAAATGGTTAATTAAAATAATAAAATAAATATATCATTGGTCAAAGAGCAATATCTGAAGCAGAGTACATTTAAATCTCATCTATTGCTGTAAATTTGCTTCAGCTTCCTCATCTGTAAAATAGAGGCAATAATCTTACCTACCTAAAAAGTTGTTATGAGGATAGAATTTTCTCAATTCAGGTAAAGTAAGGAGGACAACATCTACAATACAACAATGTGTGAGTCAACTGGGACCCTGATTGAGGGGTAGCAATTTTCACCAGCCTGGTCTTGTTATGGTCAAAAATGGAAGTACTCAGAAGGACAAGTGGAAACATGAGGGTGCCTCCATTGGCCAAAACAAGTGACATGGCCAAATACAACTTCAACATGTCAGGGAAATATACAATTCCCATGTAATTGTGGGGTAAGGAACACTTATTTTGGAAATATTATCAAATATACTATACTTGGTAAAACCACCATTTGCAAGATTGGCTCTTTGGGGTTTGGTTATATAGAATCGTGGTGTGGTGTGGCTGTTTGAGTAAAAAAGGTCAAAGTTTTTGTGCATAGGCTTAATTTGGGATAGTTTAAAAGAAAGAACCATGATATCACTTGCATTTGAGGAAGTGATAAGAGATTTTAAGAAGTGTGATTTTGATCTCTGTCTGCTGTTCAGTTTTCAAGAAAAGCAAATAAGAAAGCGTTATTTTGAAAATAATTTTTCTTTACTGTTTCTTTGATTATGCCATCAGTCTGGGCCTGGAATGTATCACAGTAGCAACCAAGTCACTGAAATGTTAATAAGCTTTTTAAAAGAATATACAAAGCAATTTTTAAAATATCTTATTCAATTTGCCATACACATTCATCACACATATGTAACTTCTGGTGTTGGTTTGGCCTATAACCTTGTTAAGTTTTCTCAAATATATAAAGACATATCCAAATACACCTAATTTTATGTAAGAAATGTGCATGTATTTTTATATGAGAATATTATATTAATATATAAATACATATTGGTATATGTGTATATAGGTATAAAGTATTCATTTAAATATGTCATATTTGTCTTTTTAGGTCATTATGTGTAGATCTACCTAATTCTTTTTAATAGCTGAATACTATTCCATGGAATGAATGTTCCATAATATATGCACTAACTTCCACCTAGTGGAAATTTTTTTCTTTTGGAATTGCTTACATCTTTTTGATATTTTGCATAATGTTGAAATCATGCATCTTTATATACTATTTCTATAGTTTTTAAGGGAGAGTACTTCAGAATGGAATTGCTAGACTAAATAAATAATTTAATAAGTAATATAAATAAATCAGATTTTTTTTACAAGTGTTTGTTGCCACAGTATTTTGCAAAAACAATTTTTATAATTTTCTCTCTCAGTAATTATGTTTGAGATTATATGCTAGTACTGGGTGTACTCAACTTTTTAAATGTTTTTCAGTCTGATAAAAAATAGTATCTGGTTTGTTTTATTTTGCATTCATAACATTTTCAGATGAAAATGATCTTGGCACTTACTACCATTTCTCCCCATTCTATTTTCTTTTGTTTTCTTTTTTCTTTTTTAATGTTTTATTCTTGACAGAGACAGTGGGAGAGACAGAGCACGAATGGGGAGAGAGACAGAAGAGTGGGAGAGACAAAAATCTGAAATGGGCTCCAGGCTCTGAGCCTACAGCACATAGTCCAACGTGGGGCTCCAACCCACAAACCACGAGATCATGACCTGAGCAAAAGTCAGAGGCTTAACTGACTGAGCCACTCAGGCGCCCCTCTATTTTTTTCCTTGTAACACTAGATATTGGAATTCTGAGAACTTGGAAGGTGTAAGGTAAGCAGAAGTTGTTCTTTGGTCAATGGTAGGCAGATGCATGAGCTTAACTCAAAGTAAGGGTTGTAGTAGTAGGAGGACCCTATGCTTGCCTCATTCCTTGAACACAGCTAGATAAATATCAAATCATTCTGAATGCCCAGAAATTGATCTGATGACTGACAGAACAAACTGCACACTAGAGGGAGAGAAGAGGCCACATCACTGAAGGTAGGAGGTGTGGAGATGTGGTTTTGGGGAGAAATGGATTGGGGCTGCTGTGGAGGGGAGAGAGCCCTTCTTGTGGAGAGAGGCTAGAGAGAGAGGAGCATGCAGGGTTTTGCACAAGGAAAACACTTCCCAAAATCCATTGACTGGAGAAATGAGAGGGGCTGATTTTTGTGATTTTTTTGCAACTCATGGGGCTCAAAGACTAGAGTTTTAGAGGTCCATGATGTGGTTGGAATACAGCATGGAGGGCATTGCAGTGCTCCTGTAGAGAAGGCAGGCAGGTTACACAGAGATAGATGGGGCAATCTGAGAATCCACAAAGACACACTGGGAGAGACGGTTGCCTCTTCTTGGAGCACATCTGAGAGAGGGGGCACTGCCTCTCTGAGGACAAAGGAGCCAGTGGGTGCCATTTCCCTCTCCAGCCCCTCAGCATAAACCAACTTCAGTAAACAGTACAGCACAAACACTAGCTGCCTAAACTGTTTACATCAAGTCCCATCCCTCTATGCTCTGCTAGTACCACTTTTCTTGGGCAAGTATGCCTGAAAACCAGCACTGTGGGCCCATGCCCCAGAAGACCAGCACAACCCCCACCCCCCACCACACACATTGTGTCTACTGACCACAGAGCTCTGCAAATCTTCAGCTGTAAATAGCATTCATCTGGAAATAGCATCTGATATTTTTTTTTCAACGTTTATTTATTTTTGGGACAGAGAGAGACAGAGCATGAACGGGGGAGGGGCAGAGAGAGAGGGAGACACAGAATCGGAAACAGGCTCCAGGCTCTGAGCCATCAGCCCAGAGCCTGACGCGGGGCTCAAACTCACGGACCGCGAGATCGTGACCTGGCTGAAGTCGGACGCCTAACCGACTGCGCCACCCAGGCACCCCATCATCTGATCTCTTTTAACAAACAACAAGAGCACACCTAGGTAAAACTCACCACACTTTGGACAAGGTCCAAAAACTCCCCACGGCAGGAGAAACTATGCAGAGGACTAACCTGGGGGATAGAGCAGCCATAATACAGCAGAAGAGTGCACACAGCATATACCAGAGATACTTCCTGAGGCACCAAGCCCTGGACAGCATATGAACTCTTCTTCATAAAGCCATTACTCTCAGAAGCAGGAAGCATACCAGGCTTTTCTAACACAGAGAAGAAGACAGAGACCTACACAAAAAGCCAAAATGGAGGAATTCATACCAAAAGAAAGAACCAGAAAAGGTCATGGCCAGTGATTGAATCAAAACAGATATAAGCAATATTCCTGTCCATAATTTAAAGCAGCAATCATAAGGATACTATCTGGACTTGGGGAAAACATAGAAGACACCAGGGAGTCCACTGCAGTAGAGATAAAAGAGCTAAAAACTAGTCAGGTGAAAATGAAAAATGCAACAACTGAGATTTGAAACTGACTAGATAGAATGACCACAAGCATGGAAGAAAACAGAGGAACGAATAAGAGATATAGAAGATAAAATTATGGAAAATAATTAAGCTGAACAAAAGAGAGAAAGAAAAACTTTGGATCAGCAATATAGACTTAGGGAACTCAGTGATTTCATCAAACATAATAACCATTCAGGGGCGCCTGGGTGGCGCAGTCGGTTAAGCGTCCGACTTCAGCCAGGTCACGATCTCGCGGTCCGTGAGTTCGAGCCCCGCGTCAGGCTCTGGGCTGATGGCTCAGAGCCTGGAGCCTGTTTCCGATTCTGTGTCTCCCTCTCTCTCTGCCCCTCCCCCGTTCATGCTCTGTCTCTCTCTGTCCCAAAAATAAATAAACGTTGAAAAAAAAATTAAAAAAAAAAACAAAAAAACATAATAACCATTTGTATTATAGGAGTCCCAAAAGAAGAAGAGAGGAAAAGGTTTACTCCCAGAAATTATAGCTGAAAACTTCCCTAATCTGAGGAAGGGAACAGACTTTCAAATCCAGGAAGCACAGAGAATTCCCATCCAAGTCAACAAAAGCTGGCCAATACCAAGACATATTGTAGTTAAATTTGCAAAATATAGAGATAAAGAAAAAATATTAAAAGCATCAAGACAAAAGAAGTCCCTAACTTACAAGGGAAGACAGATAAGGCCAGCAGCAGATCTTTCCACAGAATCTTGGCAGGGCAGAAGGAGTGGCATGAAGGAGTGGCATGATATATTAAATATGCTGAATGGGAAAAATATGCAGCCAAGAATACTCTATCCAGCAAGACTGTCATTCAGAATAGAAGGAGAGATAAAGAGTTTCCCAGAAAAACAAAAGCTAAAGGAGATTGTGACCACTAAACTAGTCCTGTAAGAAATATTAAAGAGGACTCTTTGAGGGAGGAAGAAAGACCAAAAGTGACAAAGACTAGAAAGGAACACATAAAATCTTCAGATGATTACTCTGAATGTAAATGGCCTATATTCTCTAATTAAAAGACATAAGATGTCAGAATGGATTAAAAAAAAAAAAGACCCATCTACATTCTGCCTATAAGAGACTGATTTTAGAGCTAAAGACACCTGCAGGTTGAAAGTAACAGGATAGAGAAACAGTTACCATGCAAATGCATGTCCAGAGAAAGCTGAAGTAGCAATATTTATATCAGACATACTAGATTTTAAACCAAAGACTGTAACAAGAGATGAAGAAGGGTACTATATCATAATAAAGGGGACTATCCAACAAAAAGATCTAACAACCATAAATATTTATGCCCCCAACCTGAGAGCACACAAATATATAAAACAATTAATAACAAACATAAAGGAATTCATGGATAATAATACAATAATAATACAGGACTTTAACACCCACTTACAGAAATGGACAGATCATCTAAACAAAAAATCAACCAGGAAACAATAGCTCTGAATGACACACTGAACCAGATAGACTTAATACATATATTCAGAACATTTCATCCTAAGCAACAGGATACACATTCTTTTCAAATGCACATGGGACATTCTCCAGAATAGATCACACACTAGGTCACAAATCAGGCCTCAACAAGGAAAAAGGATTGAGATGATACCATGCATATTTTTAGACCACAATGCTAAGAAATTTGAAGTCAACCACAGCATCCTCTGCAAATCTCTCACTTGTGCCCATGGCAGCTGTGACTATCAGAGAGAGATTACCACAGTCCTGGCCTTGGCAACAGCAACAACTTCCTCATTCACTGGAGCCTAGCGGTGAACCTCAGAGCCTTGAGTGGCCTTTCCTGACTCTCTCAGGTCTTTCAGTGAGTGTGTAAGCACTTGATTTTCTGTAATAAATTCCTTCCTGTTAGAAATGCCTGTTGTGATTTCTGCTTCCCTTCTCTGAACACTATCTGATAGATTATTTTTGGTGATTGGCCATTTATATTTCCTTGTTTATCAAATACCTATTCATAATCATGGCCCACTTTTATTGTTCTTTAAAATTAATTTTTGGAATATTGATTCTTCTTCCTTTTTGTGTTACTCCTTTTTCCTGTTTTTTTTTAACTTTAGTAAATGTTCTCTTGTCATACAGAAATTTTCATTTGTATGTATTCCAATCAAGTATTGTTTTTCTTTATGACTCCCAGTTTCCTCTAATGCTTAGGAAGATCTTCCTCACTTCAGGTTATAATATACTTGCCCATATTATTTTTCATGCTTTGTTAACTTTATTCTTTTTTTTTCTTTACTAAATTTGGAATTTATTTTTAAGTGTAGTATAAAATAGGGTTACATACTCATTTTCTTCTGAATTAAGAGCCAATTGTCCTAAAATATTAATTATAACACTTTCTTTCCCCCTTTCACATGTGATTTTTGTATTCTTGAATTTCATTGAATTTCATATGTGAATCCATTATTAGGACTTCTATTATCTTTCACTGATATTTCTGTATATCTTTTTTTCATCACTATATATTTTTTAATCACCATTGGTTTTTAATAATATTTATTCTCTGGTAATGCCATTCTCTTGAAAATTCTCACACATCTATTTTTTTCTATGAATTTTGGAATGACTTTTTCCAGTTCAAAAAACTTTGTTAAGCATTACACCAAATATGATTTAATTGCATTAAATAGATAGATAGATAGATACATACATACATACATAGAGATAAGTACACAAAAATTTGGAAAGGATTGATACTTTAGGACTATTAAGGACTATCTAAAATCAAGTACTGAAAGAGCATGTTTCTGAATTTATTCAGATTATATTGCATGATTTTCAAAAAATCTCATAGTTTTCTTCAATAGCTTGTAGTTTTCTCATTAAAGTGCCTATAAATGGGACAACATATACCATGCAATTACATCTTTCTAGTCACTAAAATAGTGAAATGATTTATTCACTTATTCATATATCTCACTGTCTTTCATGTAGTAATTAATGAACCCAATGATTTATTACTTGAGAGTTTGCCCTATACATCTCTTGGTACTATATATAGTCACAAGGGATTCAGGAACCCTTAGAAACTGTTATATACGTGTGTTTTCAGGGGAGGGGAGTCTCAACTTTCAGGAGATTCTCAAAGGACCCCTTAGTTCGAAAAAAGGTCAAGAATCATCAATATAATAAAAAAGAATGAAGTATTAATACATGGTACAACATGGATGAACACTTAGATAGATGATAGATGATAGATAGATGGATGATAGATAGATAGATAGATAGATAGATAGATAGATAGATAGATAGATAGATAGATATACACAGATGATAGATACAAAGATAGGTGCAGATGTAGATGCAGTGTATTGGTTCTATTTCCCTAGAGAATTTTGACTAAAAAAGTTTTCAAATATTTGGGGATTTTCAAGAGATCTTTCTATGTTTGATTTTTAATTCATTCTATTATAGTCAGAAAATATGCTTTATATTTATTGTATTGTGTGTATAGTCAGACAATACACTTTATATGATTTAAATATTTTTTAAATTTAGTGAGAATTGTTTCTGCCTCAAATATGACAGTCTTGGCAAATATTATGTGTGCATTTGAAACTAATGTGTATTCTGCTGTTTTGGGGTAAAATGTCCCAGAAATGTGTTTTAGGTCCAGTTACTTGAGAGTGTTGTTCAAATTTTTATATCTTTACTGATGTGGTATTCCATTATATAGGATACTTGTTTTGTCCATTTTGCAAGAGGGAAGCTGAAATCTCCCACTGTAATTACGAATTTTCCTAGTCTCATTACAGATCTGTCAGTTTTTGCTTCAGTATTTTCAAATTCTGTTCATAAGTTTATAAATGTTTAGGACTGCTATATTAATATTTGAATTGACCCCTTTATTTTTATGAGATGACTTTATGCATGACTGTATTTTTACTGAAGTGAAATCTACCTGTTCTGATATTAGTATAGTCTCTTCAGCTTACTTTTGAGTAGCAGTAGCATTTGCTTTCTATTTATTCCATCTCTTCTTTTTTCTTTCTTATTTGCTTTCTATTTGTCTCATCTGCTTTTTCTCCTTTTTCCCTCTGTTTGTCTTCTTTTGCATTGTGTATTTTTTATTATTTCTATTATTTCATTTCATCTTTTTTGTTCATTTACTAGTTATAACATTGTCTTTTGTTACTTTAGTGATTGGATCAGCATTTATGGAGTACATCTTTAACTCATCCTAGTCCATCTACCTGTAAGTAATGTTATCCCACTTTACCTTGAGCATAAGTTCCTTACAAGAGTATCCTTTGACCTCTCCCTTCTGGCATTTGTGTTGTTGTCCAACACTTACTTCCACGCATGTTATAAACCCCAACACACAAAGAAAAACTGCTGCCCTCCCATGTTGTTATTCATCCAAAGCTGACTTACACAATAGATTACTACACTCCTGGGAAAATGGTCCCCTTTCTCTATAAATGAAAAAAAGATGGCCTCTTTCTGCCTACAACTAGAGACATCCAGGTTAGAAGAGGACAAAGTAATGTCTCTTAATGCTTTCAGGAAACCATATTCTTTTTGAAATAAGTATTTTTAACTTTAAGTGTGTTTTACCAAACTTTAGCTGAGGTTGTTTTCTTTTGATGGTGCTAAGCAATAATTGCACTAGCATCTAATGATCTTGTGGGGAAAACACAAACCATATACACATGATTTACAGCATACACGCCATTTTATATCCTAACATTGATAATAAATAGGTGATTATGTTTATGAGCACATATAAATATAGTCTTTATAATTCAGTATTCGGATTTTACCTTGTGTAACAGCTAATGTCAACTATTTTGCATCTTAATATAATATATAAAATGTTTATAAAAGGTACAGGCACACTGGGATATCTTGGTTCAGATAACTTTATGAATGGGTTTATAGCTTTTGGAAAAAAAAGGGATATAGTCACAGAGAAGTATATATATATATATATGTATACACATACATATATATAGTTTCATATATATGGTTTCATATATATATATATGTATACA
This sequence comes from Prionailurus bengalensis, assembly GCF_016509475.1. Lineage (NCBI taxonomy): Eukaryota > Metazoa > Chordata > Mammalia > Carnivora > Felidae > Prionailurus > Prionailurus bengalensis. Next base: position 84,453,041 of record NC_057345.1, on the reverse strand, counting down.
CATACATATATATATAGTTTCATATATATGGTTTCATATATATATATGGTTTCATATGGATAGACAGATAGATAGATAGATAGATAGATGAAAGAGAGAGAGGTTTTAAAGATTTAGCTCATTGGCTCATGTAATTGTGGGGCCTGGCAAATCTGAAATCTGTTTGTCAAGCCAGCAGAGTAGAAATTCAGGTAAGAGATCATAGTGCATTATTGAGTCTGAAGCCTGGAAATTCAGGAAGAATTTTTATGTTGCAATGTGGAAGCAGAATGCCTTTTTTGGGATACCTGTCTTTTCTCTTAAGGCCTTCAACTAATTGTGTAAGGTTCATTCACATTATGGAGGATAATCTATTCATTTGTTTTGTTTTGTTTTAAAATATAATTTATTATCAATTTAGCTAACATACAGAATACATACAGTGTGCTCTTGGCTTTGAAAGTAGATTCCCATAATCCATCACTTACATACAATGCCCAGTACTCATTCCAACAAGTGCCTTCTTCAATCTGCTTTATTTCTATTCAACTGATTGTAAATGTAAGTTACATCTAAATACCATTACAGCAACATCTAGACTAGTGTTTGCCCAGACTATGGTCACTATGCCATAGTCTAGCCAAGTTGACATATAAAATTTACTATCACAGAAAGTAAATAACACATATCTAAATTACCTATTGGTCAAAGAAAAAAATCAAAAAGGAAATTAAAAATATATTTTTATCTGAATGAAAATTAAAACACAATATGGTAAAATTTGGGGGATGAACCAAAAGCAGTGGAATATTATGCCACTAAACATTTATATTGTGAATGAATGAAGATCCTGAATCAATTGGTTTAGCTTCCACCTTAACAAATTAGAAAAGAAAAAAAATAATAAAGCAAATGAAACACAAATCAAGCAAAAGAAAAGAAATAATAAAGGTCATAGTGAAAAATCAATGAAATATAAATCAGATCCAAATGCTAGTCCTGCTCTCATATTTGAGAAGATCAATAAGATTGGTAAGCCTCTATTTAGATCAATCAAGAAAAAAATAGAAGACAGAAATTACCAATATCCATTCTGTCCTATTGATCTGTGTGCATATTCTTTCACCAATGCCATATATTCGTTCTTCTCTTTATTGTCATAACTTATATGTAGTCCTGAAATCAGGTAGTGGCAGTCTTCTATGTAAATATTTTTCAGAACTGTTTTGATTATCCTGTTTCTTTGTCTTTCTGTTCATATTTTAGAAGTAATTTGTAAATACTAAGAAACAAAAAACAAACCAAAAAAACCCCCCAAACTTTGGGGGTTTGATTAGAATTGCATTGACCTACAGATTAAATTGAAGAGAATTTACATCTTAGCAATATTGTCTTCAAAACATAAACGTAGTGTATCTCTCCATTTATTTAGGTCTTCTTTGATTTCTTTCATCAATGATATTTTTTTTAGTTTTCTGCATATAAATTCTGTACAAATTTTGTTAGCTTTATTCCTAAGATTTCATATTTAGAGTGCTAGTGTAAATGGTATTTTTAAAATTTAAAATTCCAATTTTGCTGATAATTAAGATTGTGATTGACTTTTGTATATTGATTTTGTATCATGAGGCCATTCTAAAAATAGTCTTTAGTTCCAAGATCTGTTTTGTAGACATTGTGGTTTTCCTACATATGTAATCATATATTTGGATATTGTAACTATGTAGTTACAAAGGTAAGAAATAATACTATGTCTTCTAAATAATTCATATTTGGAAGAGACAAAATTATCCTCTTAAAAAATACATACAAAATTCTAATCACGATAAAACTGTAGCTTAACTGATGTTTGTAAACATATCTAAAAAAAATGTTAATAGACAGGAAATTTAGAAAAGATAAGCCAAAGGGCAAAGTGTTGACATTTAGAGACTAGGAATTAAACAACCACCACATGTCAGGGATGATAGACACTGAATTTTAAGGAAAATGAGTAATGTTTCTGTTGTAGACAGGAATGACCCATCATATCTGAGCATGGCCTGGATGAAAATACCTCCATTTGTCTGATTTCATTTCCTCCAAACATCATATTGACTATCATTTGGCTTCAGGTTCTAAACTCAGAGTGCTTTGGTTCTCTTCAGCCCCAGCATTCAAAGGTTAGCTGCAGACTTTTCAATTATCTTTAAGCTCTACTTCCTTCATTTGCAAAATAAAGGTAAAGATAGCACTTCTCTCATAGGATTGTCATGAGAATTAAATAAGATAATACAGGCCAATTTGCTAAAGCAGGCATTCCTAAGTAAAAGAGACATGGCAGATATCTGAGTTTCCACTGTTTTTCCTGGCACTTCTCTTAAAAACACGGCCAGATCAGAAAACCCCAGTAGCCAGAGGCTATGGAGTATACTGTTGCTTCATAAACCCCAGTAGCTTTCCAGGTGTAATCCCATAAGGGTAGAAAGAGGGCTGGGAGACACCAAAGACAGAGGCCACTCAAGATTGGTAGGTGATAGGTTTAATAAGTCAGGGAATTTAATTAGGAGGCTCATCTTGGGCAGCTAGAGATGAGTAGATTTCCACACCTGCCTGCCAAATCTTAACAGTTTATATAGAGGCCTTAACTGGATTCAGTCATGTATACTATCCAAATGGTATCAGCAACATATTGCTCTCTTAAGGCTATGTCCTTGAAAATGGCTCCCATTGTGGGAACAGGGGAGACAGCTTACATTTCAAACACTGGGGAGGGATGAGGACACTCTTACTGCCTGGGTCCAGTTGTTCAGTCAACTGACATCACATTAACAGTTACCTCCTCTAACTCGTATCAAGGACTGTGGGAGCATAGGGGGGCTGGAGATCATGGAGAGTTTCCTACATGAGGAAAGTGAACAGTAGCAATTAGACTCCTCTCCTGGGGCTTCCCAAATGGCTCAGTGAGAAGCAAATGGGCACCTGCTTGTGCTGAGGACATTATCAACCCAAAGTGGACTATAACAGCCAGTAAGACCTTCCTTTACCCCTTCTCTCTAATGCTTCCTTTCTTTTCCCAACCAAGGAGATGCTGGAAGGAGGAGAGACATTGTGGGGCAAGAGGAATGAAAATGTCCACCACATGGCAGCTCCTTTCCATTTGCTATCTTGCAGGCACTGGCCGTGAGAAGGTGAGCACTGAATTATCTATAAGATAGAATCAACTGGATTTTTAATACCTGAAAACAAAATCAAGCTTATATATCCTACCAAAAATGTCTTACGAGACCAAAAAGGAAAAGTAAATTATTGAAGAAAAAATATAACATGTTCATATTTGTACTCTGCAGGAAACAGACTGGGCAATTAACAGGTTTTTGTAACTGGAAACATTTTTTCCTAATTGGGAACTCTTATTTTTTAACTTTTTCATGTAAAAAAAAAGGCTTTATTTTCCTTTTATCATATTAATGAAGTGTTGAAAAAATATATGTAAAATGTGAAGCATACTAATAAAATTCACAACACAAACCAGCTGAAATTTAAGAACTAGAAGGTCACAGATATTATCTACTAAGTGCTCTCCCCTATTGCACATACCTGTTTCTACCCTAGAAGTCATTGTTCTCTTCAATTTGTGTTCAAGTATCATTGTGTAGCAGACACTGTCAGTGCCCCACCTACATTCCCTTGGTATTCACAATTCCTGTAAATGCAGATGGAGTATTCCTGCAAGTGTATATGTAACACCATGCCTAGGGGATTTCTTTGGAGTGGATAAGGCAGGCTAGAAGTTCCAGAGAACTTGCTTTTTGATCTTTTTTAGTATCATTTAACACACACACACATACACACACACACACACCTCTTAGCAATACATTGTTCAGTTTTGTGGTATTATATATGTGATATCATATATTATATAGTTTTCTGACTCACTTTTTTCACTCAACATCATGTTTCCAAAATTCATCTTTTTTTTGGCATATTTGTAATTCATTAATTTTATTACTATGTATACTGTCTTGTGAATAAAGTTGAATCAACATAATTTTTTTGGTTCTCATTATTTAGTCACTGATGGATATTTGGATTGCTTCCCTATTCTTTCTGTTATGAACACAGTGCTACTGTGAACATAGTTATATAAGAATCTCAGGGCACCTATGCAAAAGTTGTATCATAGTAATGTTCATTCCAAAGTGGTTGTAGCAATTTACACTCCCTCCGGTATAAGAATTCCCATTGAACCAAATGCTCTGCAACATTTGGTCTTGATAGCTTTCTTGATTGTTTTGTAGTGCTGCCTTTATCATGCATTGAGTTCTCATACATATATAGGTGTGTCTGGACTCATTGGAATAGTCAGCGGTTCATTTACATGCTATTGCACCAATAGCATATAACAGTTATTACTCTTTTGTAGAATATCTTAATATATCTGGTAGAACATGTTTCCCTCTTTTGTTTTTAATCTTTTATGTTTTTTTGAATTTTAAAGTACATCTGTTTAATTATATTATAACCATTAATGCAATATCTGCCTCAATAATTTCATTCTGACAATAAAAAAAGATGGCATAATGATGGTTTTAAAGCTGGTTCAATCACAATTTTAGAGCCTTATTTATCAAGAGTGAAAACAGAAGACTATTAAAAACAGCTAAAAAGGTAACATGTGTCATAGTGCTCAATGTTTCTGTAACTGTTGGTAAGGCTTACACCTACGTCTGATGCAGAATTCTTAATGACACTGAAATAGTTATTTTCTCAACCACAGGGTATGTACTGGTACTGTGGGTCTGGGAGAGACTGGGGATGGGTACTACTCCTTGTCTCCAGTTGTGACTATGCAACAGGAGCAAGTGCGCTTTGTATCTATTCCAGAAGCCCGTCCCCTCCATAAATAACATCCTCCAGATATGTAGCAGCTTCGTGGCTTTCTTCTTCCAGCTTATACAAGCTAGCAGCCTGTATGTAAAGCAGCTGTAGATTCTTCACTGAGTAATGAATGGATCAAAACATCCATGTCTTTTGCTGTTCTTGCAATCAGTGCAGCAAAAAGCTAGACGTATTCTTCTGTAAGATTAGTTGGCAGATCTTCGTTCATTGCACTTCATCAGGCAAAGGGGCGGGAGGGCCACAATGCTGTAACACTCCAATGGCATTACAAAACTGGTCTGCAAGGGCACTCACCACGTCCTGCAGCTGTGTGAGCCTATCAGCCATGTTCCTCCACGAGCTAAGGGAGGCCAGAGACTCTCTTTTGCTTTTACAGGTTAACTATCTGTGGCTCATTTCTTTTTCTGAAATAAATTTTTGAGTAATCATTCTTCAAAACATACAACAGATTTTGTTTGTGGTTCCCTTGAATATTTATTTAGGTTGATTTAGACAGTAGTGACTTCTTATAATATTGAGACATACGCAAAAGCATGAAACACCTCTTTATTTAAATCATCTTCTATGTTATTTACAGCTTTGAGGTTTTGTTCACAGAGGTCTTATGTATTCTTTTAAGAAAGCAATTTATTGTTATTGTTGCTATTGCATTATCCTCTTAAAGTTAATTTCTATTTGGCTATCGTTGGTCTAGAGAACCAAATTTCTCTTAAATAGGTGTTCACATTATCTGCAAATTATGTCAGTTTTATATCTCATCTTCTATTGCATATATTATTTATTTTTCTTTCTTTATAGTCTTTGCCAGAACCTCCAATAGCATGTTAAATAGTAGCAGTGTTAGTAGACCTTTTTGTCCTGTTCCTCATCTTATAAGGAACGCATTAAAAGTTTTTCCATTAGGTACAAAATTTGTTGTAGGTTTTGGTATATATATCTTACAAGTTAGTCTTCTTCTATTCTTAATTTGCTAATAATGCCTTTTAGATAATGACAGCTTGCCTTTTATCAAATACGTTTTTTGCCTCAATTGTAAAAATTACATAATTTTTTCTCTTTAGTCTATTAATATCATGAATTATAATTGATTAAATTCAATTTATTTTAAATTATAAGACTATTCACTGGATGTGAAGAGAGAAATATGACATTTAGAGCTGCTGTAGTGTGGGCAAAGACCTTGTTTAACAGTGAAACCAATACACGGAAAAGTAGCAGAACAAAACTAAGAGATTAAGACAACCAGATCCTGATAATATTGTATGCATTGTGGCAGGAAGCCACACATGAATTCAGTACTCCCCTAAACATTTGTTGGGTAAGCCAATAAATTATCTGAAACCAGTGTGAGTTTGCTTTTGAGGTACTTAATTTGAAAACATTAGTCACATAATTCAGGATTTGGTTTTTTTTCAGCTAACACTATTTATGAAATAGTCAATTCTATCTTCATAATTTTGGATGCCTCCTTTACTTTGACATCAATTTGCAAAAATTTATGGGTCTGTTCTTTAACAGCGCTCCACTTCTTTGTCTGTTTGGTTTATTCCTATACCAGTGGCATTCTCTAGCTCTTCATAGAGCTAGAACAAACAATCCTAAAATTTGTATAGAACCAGAATAGATCCCAAATAGCCAAAGCAATCCTAGGAAAACAAAAACAACAACAGCAACAGCAACAAACAAACCAAAGCTGGAGGCATCACAATTCTGGACTTTAAGCTGTATTACAAAGCTGTAATCATCAAGACAGTGTGGTACTGGCATAAAAACAGACATACAGATCAATGGAACAGAATAGAGAACCCAGAAATGGACCCACAGATGTATGGTCAACTAATCTTTGACAAAGAAGGAAAGAATATCCAATGGAAAAAAAGACAGTCTCTTCAGCAAATGGTATTGGGAAAACTCGACAGCGACATGCGGAAGAATGAACCCAGACCACTTTCTTATACCATACACAAAAGTAAACTCAAAATGGATGAAAGACCTAAACATAAGACAGGCAGCCATCAAAATCCTAGAGGAGAAAAGAGGCAACAACCTCTTTGATCTCAGACACAGCAAACTTCTTGACTTCTTTCCAGAGGCAAGGGAAACAAAAGCAAAAATGAACTTTGGGACCTCATCAAGATAAAAAGCTTCTATACAACAAAAGAAACAATTAGCAAAACTAAAGGGCAACCAGTGGAATGGGAGAAGATATTTGCAAATGACATATCAGATAAAGGGGTAGTATCCAATTCTGTAAAGAATTATCAAAATCAGCACCCCAAAAAACAAATAATCAGTGAAGAAATGGGCAAAAGACATGAATAGACACTTCTCCAAAGAAGATATCCAGATGGCTGACAGACACGGAAAAGAATGCTCAACATCTGGGAAATACAAATCAAAAGCACAAAGAGACACCACCTTACACTTGTCAGAATGGCTAACATTAACAACTCAGGCAACAACAGACGTTGGTGAGGATGCAGAGAAAAAGAAACTCTTTTGCACTGCTGGTGGGAATGCAAACTGGTGCAGCCACTCTGAAAAACAGTATGGAGGTTCCTCAAAAAATTAAAAATAGAACTACCCTACGACCCAGCAATTGCACCATTAGGTATTTATCCAAGGGATATAAGTATGCTGTTTCGAAGGGGCACATACACCCCAATGTTTATAGCAGCACTATCAACAATAGTCAAAGTGTGGACAGAGCCCAAATGTCCATCGACAGATGAATGAATAAAGCAGATGTGATGTAATATTACTCAGCAATCAAAAAGAATGGAATCTTGCCATTTGCAACAATGTGGATAGAATAAGAGTGTATTATGCTAAGTGAAATAAGTCAGAGAAAGACAAATATCATATGACTGCACTCATAGGTGGAATTTAAGATGCAAAACAGATGAATATAAGGGAAGGGAAGCAAAAATAAGATAAAAACAGAAAGGGGATACAAACCATAATAGACTCTTAAATACAGAGAACAAACTGATGGGTGCTGGAGGGGAGGTGGGTGGAGGGATGGGCTAAATGGGCAAGGGGCATTAAGGAGGACACTTGAGATGAGCACCGGGTGTTGTATGTAAGTGATGAATCACTAAATTACTAAATTCTACTCCCAAAATCATTATTACACCTTATCTTAACTAACTTGGATTTAAATTTAAAAAGTATATATATATATATATATAATGATTTTCTTTTTAATTTCTTTTTGATCAACAAATTTTTAGAAATGTATTGTTTAATCTCCAAATGTTGAGGTTTTCTAGGAAGCTTTCCATTACTGATTTTTAACTTAAATTTGCTATGGTTAAAAAAAACAAACTTTATGACTTCATTCTTTTTAAAATTGCTGAGATTTATCTTATGAATGAGCATGAATATGTTTTATCTTGGTGAATGTCCTATTTACACATGAAAATATTTATGTTTAACTGTTTTTGGGTAGATTATTTAGATATATAATAATTTCATATAATTATTTATTATTATAATTATATTATTTATTATTATACCACCTATTTTATGTATTCATAAGGTCCAGTAGATTGTTGGTGGTGTTATTAAAATATTCCATAACTTCATTTGCTTTTCTGTCTTATCAATCACTGAGAGAATATAGTTGAACTTAAAGTATAATTGATTTGCCCGTTTTCTCATTTTAGTTGTCAATTTTTGCCTCATTTGTTTTGAGGTTTGATGATTGTGTATATAAACATTTAAGATTGTATGTTTTTGGTAAATTGATCCTTTTGTCATAATTAAATGAATATATTTTTCTCTGGTAATGTTTCTTGTTTTGAAATCTACTTTGGCATTAATAAAGCCATTCCAAATTTCTTATGCTTAGCACTAACATGGTATATCTTTTTCTATTTTTTTTTTTTTTTACTTTTACCTATTATATTTAAATAGATTGCTTTAAATCAGCATGGAGTTTGGTGGTTGTTTTTTTTAAAATCAATTCTGATAATCTTTGTCTTTTACCTTCAATGTTTACCATTTTCATTAATATAATTACTGTTATCTTTGGGTTTACATCTGCCATATTGCTATGAATTTTTTTAATTTTCTTGTATGTACTTTATCCCTTTTACCCTCTTTCCTATAAGTTTTATAATATCCATTTTAACTTCTCACAATCTACCTTCAAACAATATAATGGCACTTCATATATAATTAATAATCTTATAAGCATGTAATTCCATTCCTCTTGTAGTCTTTTGTGTTATTTTTTTGTCATACTAAGTCCTACTAAACTACATTGTTACTATTATTGCTTGAATCTATCAATTATGTTCAAAATTAATTTTTTTTAATTTTTTTTATTTATTTATTTTGAGAGAGAGAGAGAGAGAGAGAGAATGAACAGGAGAGGGGCAGAGAGAGAGAGAGAGAGGGAGAGAGAGAGAGAGAATCCCAAACAGGCTCAGCACTGTCAGTGCAGAACCCGATGCGGGGCTCCAACTCATGAAAGGTCAGGAGATGAACCCTTAACCAACTAAGCCACCTAGGTGCCCCAATGTTTAAAATTAAATAAAAAAACGTTATCTCTAACATATTTAGGAGTGAAAAAAGAATGGTTCCCCCTAATATTAGGAACAAAGGAAAAGCAAAAATGTCTCCTTTCACCATTGCTGTTTGATACTGAACTGGAAATCTTATTCAGTGCCATATACAGAAAAACAAACAAACAAACAAAAGGCACACAGATTGTAAAGGATGATAGAGAAGTGTCTTCATTCACAAATGACATGAGAATGTACGTAAAACTGCCTATCTTTTTTTTCTGATGGAAAATTCAACTTATTGCCCCTATTTGTAATAATTCCTATTTTAAAAGAAGAAGGTTCAACTTCTCAGCTCTGATCTTGGGAAAAAAAAAAAGAAAAGATAATCTAAATAAATACAAAATTTATGTTTCCATCCTTAAGAAAATATTTTTCTTCTTGTTTTGGTTTTGTTCTTTTTCTTCTCCTTTTCCTCCTCCTTCTTTCCCTTCTCCTTCTTCTTTTACTCTAGTTTCTTGACCCGTTTCTTCTGAGAAGGAATGAGAGTATCTTTGCTAAATTCAGGAACTTCATTCAGAGATTATATTTTGTCTGGCACGTAATCAAGAGTGCCATCAGAGAGGACCAAAAGGCTAAGCTTGGTATTTGCTCATCCACCTTATGTGAGGCAGGCTATTTGAATATTTGTTGAAGCATTGGAAATCATTGCATTTTCTGCACATTTAAAGATCCACCACCTATACCTGTGGTGAGCATAATATAATGTATACAGACTTGTTGAACCCCGATGTTGTACACCTGAAAGTAACATTGTGTATCAACTACAATTCAATAAAAAAATAAATAAATTACATATAGAACAGAAAAACATAAAGACCCACCATCTTTGCCTATTATTTTCTAATGAAAATTAAACTTACAAATTCTACTTAATATGCAGAAAAATTTAACACTCCTGGGGAAAGTTTTATTTCTGTAAGTACTTGATGTATCACCTCAATTTTTATTTTATCCTAATATGAGTTGCAAAGAGTTGAAAATAATATAATCATTCTTTGTGTGTAGATGAACTCATGCTATACAAAAGTAGTAATAATGATGTTAATTGCTATGAAAAGGGCTTAAACAATGAGAATTCCTGCTAAAACAATAACAGTGGAGTTATTTAATAAATGTAAAGCAACTTGAGATATATTATCAAAGACTGAAATTATACTGGCATATAGTCTCAATTTGTGTTTAAAGTTCTTATTTCTTTTTGTCATATTTTATCAATGTTTAAGTGAATGCTGTCAACATGTTTGAATGCAACTGAACTCTACTATAGCACTTAGATGATCATTTATGAATTTTGACACGACTCTTGAGGATTTCTATTTAATAATGTTTCTTTAAATGCATCTCAGATGTGAGGTAAATTCTGGAGGCTGACAGAATCATATTTCTAAAGGGTTGCATTTGTCCTGTATTCTTGCTGTTTACTTTAATGTTAAGTAAAACCATTAGTCTACCTTTAAGATACAGCTTACAATAGAGAAGTAATAAGGTTTTTTGAACGTTTTCCAGTATTTGCCTCACAAAAGTGACAACAAGAACAGATCATTAAGATTTGAGCAGGTACTATGATCTAGTAGGTACTCTTCTGTATTTTATTACAAAGGATTGTCCAGGAGAGCTAGTCTACATTTTGGCATATTATTTTGAACTTACTTTAGAACATTGCTGTTTAAAATAGTGCTTATTAAAACAAACACCTCATCTTATTGCAGCCCCCTCTTCACTTTCACTGTAAGAAGACTTTACAACATAGTAATTGAGAGGGGTCTCAGTGAGATTTTCTGGTTTTGTCACTTCCTAATTCTGGGACCTTGGTCAAGTTCCTTGAGCTCTTTGTGCTCCTGCTTCCTTACATACAAAGAAGTAATGATAATAGGATTCATTTCTTAGGGCTGCACTTTATGAAGTAATTTATGTCAGGGTTATAAAATTGACACAGAGGTAACACCTAAATTAAATTAGGAACTCATATTACTCTGAATTCATAAAAAATGTTTAGTTATACATTGTTGCCATATTTGACAAAGAAAAAAAAACACAGGAAAATAATTCTTTCATTCACTCAGTAAGGAAATATTGAGAGCTTACTATCTGAGAGCACACAGGGCATGTACTAAGCATTGGAGAAAGGATCAAACACTGTTTCTGACCTAAAGGAGGTCACTGGCTGTGGGCAGACAACTGAAAAGACAATACAGGATGGTCTCTTCTAGGATGAGGTAGAGCTGGGATCTGCAAACTTTTTTCTGAAAAGGGTCAGATAGCTAATATTTTTGGCTTTTTGGGTCACACGGTTTTTGTTAAGTACTCAGTTCTGCTGTTGTGCTACAGCAGCCATAGACAATTGTCAGCAAATAGGCATGGGTGTGTTCCCCTAAAAGTTTCTTTATAGACACTGAGATTTAAATTTTATATGATTCCCTTGCATCTTCTTTTGGTTTCTTTTTAAACCGTTTGAAAATATAAAAAACATCTTTCTCTTGGACTATACAAAATAGGTAGTAGGCCATATTTGGTCTGTAGACCACAGTTTGGGGAGTGCTGAGACAGAAGAAAGATTAAGGTTCCTGTGAAAAGTGGCTCTAAGTAAAGTCTTCCTGGAGAAAAGCATGACTGGCTGAGGTTTAAATATTGAGTAGGGATGATTCAGGTGAAAAAGTGAAGGAATAACATTCTAAGCAGAAAATAACGTGGGTAAATAATAGCCGCCAATAATAGTCATTAAAACGGAGTACTTATTTTGTGCTATGCACTTTAGATACATTATTTAATTAACTCATCCGAATCATCCATATAAGACAGTCATTATTATATCTATTTTGCAGAGCAGAAAATCGAGACTTAAAAAAGAAAGTACCTTACTATGGACATGTAGATAGTAAGTACCAAACAGGCATACTGAGATCAGATGTAAATGATTCTATGCATGAGCTCTTAAATATTATATTATACAATCCCATTAGATTTTAAGCTATTTAGAAACCAGAAAATACCATGTACAAGGCACTGAATAGATTTGAGTTGGTAAAGAAATGGAGATCGGTGCTCTATTAATGAGTTTGGCATTTATCCTGAGGTGAAGAAAGAACTATCACAGGATTTTAAGCAACAGAATCTCATGATAAGAACTGTGTTTTAGGGGGTACCTGGGTGGCTCAGTCCGTTAAGTGCCAGACTCTTGATTTCAGTTCAGGTCATGATCTAATGGTTCATGAGATGGGCACCCCCCACCCCCGCTGCCCTCCCCTCCCCTCAGCCTCTGCACTAAAAGCACAGAGCCTGCTTGGGATTTTCTCTCTCCCTCCCTCTCTGTCCTTCCCCCATTCAAGTTCTCTTTCTCTCTCTCTCAAAATAAATAAATAAACATAAAAAAAGACATGTTTTAGAAAAATGATTCTAGCAACATGGTGGAGAAAAACCCTTTGCCAAGCAAGGGCTCCAATAAATACTTGTTAAATAAATTTTTAAAAAAGGACAGTGTATGAAAAGGGTTAAAACAGGATACATGAAAGGCAGTTGGAAACTACAGCAATGATCTAGACAAGAAGTGATGGTGTCTAAATGCAGACAGTGACTGAGGGAATAGAAGAGGAGATAACAGACATATCGTAGTTCTCAAACTTAATTCCATAGCGTAATTACTGTGGTGCTTTTAAAAATTACACATAGTTAACCTCATCCCTGGAAATTCTGATTCAAAAGGTCTGGGTGGGTACTAAGCATGTGCATTTTGTAAGGTGTTCATGGGTGATTCTGAGAAGTAGGCACTCAGGAAATAGAATGAGGGTCACATAAATAACGGCACATTGACTAAGATTAGGAATAAATGAAGGAGAAGATAAGTTACAGACTAAAGAAGCTGCAGCAGAGTCATTGTGGTTGCTTTCAAATGGTGACATAGGACAAACGCTAGAGTGGCCCAGAGCTCTGGAGGAGAACCAGACAGCTGATAGAGAGAGGGAAGTCAGTAATCATTGACAGAAAGAGGATTAAACACATGTTCTTTGAGTTAAGTAATGTTCCATGCTGAATTCAAGATCAGAATAGCTCAGAGGGCAATCAGACATTTGAACTCAGGCCTACTGGCTTCTCAGTATCTTTAAAACACATCACATTTCAACTTTGGGTTTGTCCTTAATTAGGGTCAGTAAGGTTCTGCATGCCAGCATGGCACCATAAAATTTCCAGAAAAGAGGCATTTGCTAAGACTGTAGTCAAACACGGAGTATCAGCTGAGTTGGCCAAGAGGAGACAATCAGCAGCAGCAATAACACTCAGTGCACACGAGCTAATCAGTGGCACCCTGGGGAAGGCAGTTGCCACAATTAGCGAAACTTTTTGCAAAGCTGAAACAGAAGCTGGTACAAGAGAGAATGGGCTGCACACTTAGTCAACACCTACAGCAATTTCTAAAAATGTTTCATTTAATAGAAATAGTCCATGCCATCAGTATGAAGGAGAATATCTGTCTTTTGTCTGTTGGAGAGAAAACATACATACAACTCTCATAAAGATAACTAAAACAATTTTGATTAAAAAACGGAAAGCCACAGGGGCGCCTGGGTGGCTCAGTTGGTTGAGTGTCTGACTTCGGAAAACAGGTCATGATCTCACAGTTCGTGAGCTTGAGCTCATCGGGCTCATTGCTGTCAGTGCAGACCCAGCTTTGGGTCCTCTGTTCGGATTAAAAGCTCTCTCTCTCTGTTTTATCCTTCAGTCTTTCTCCTCAGAAACAATAATTTTTCAACTATTTCTAATTTTTTCCTTGTATTTGTATATAATACACTTCTGTTGCTGTCACTTGGCTTAATTTTTAATATATTATTTGCTTTATTTTATACTCGTTCTCCTATCCCCCATTAATTCTCCTCTGCATCTTTTTAAAAATAGCTGTATCACAACCTTTAAGTCAATCGGCGGTGCTTACCTCATGTTCATATGGATATTATTCATGGCAGAGCCAAGTAGCATATCATGATTGTTTCCTTTCTAGTACAATCTTCTTTACCTTCCACATGCCTGGAATAAATAATTCTCTTGCTTTTTCATTTCATTTACTTTAAGCCTGTGTTGCTAATGCTTTCCAATCGAACCAACAAATTCCTATGGCTTTCCAAATGCTCATACAACTAACCTCTCTCTCTCCTTACACACACACACACACACACACACACACGCACACACACACACTTTCTTTGTGGAGAATGTCCTCTAGACTCTTCTATTTATTCTCTGTTCTGGACAGGATTCATCTATTACACAGATATCCCTTTGGGGACTTCTTTTCCTACTCTTCTGCTTTAGGCCCCTGTTTCCTGGATCCTATAGTTTCCTCCTTATGGATTGTTGCCTTTTTTTTCTAGATGACATTCTTCACTAGCTTTCAGAGAAATGGTGCCTGACAAAGTCTATTTCTTAGTCGTACTTTTTTGAAGGTGTTTTTTGCCATTCCATGGAATTTAAAAATTTTGGTTATTGTATTTTTAGCTTCAAAGTATTTTTTGGGTGTCCCTTTATCACAGCATCTCTTTCATGCTAGAAATGAAATAAATCTTATCTGTTTTGGTGATATTAATTTAGTGATTTGCCAAAGTTTTCTTATTTTTCCCTGTGATACTGCTGCGGTCAACATACTAAGAGAGTAAGTCCAGAGGTAACAGGTGGTGGCTAGAGAATGGAAAGGTTTAAAATGGGGTTATGGAAGGACTACAGTTATTGGTAAAGACAAGAGAACAGTTAGCTGAAATTGGGTTGGGGGCAAAGCAGTGTAAGAGCTGGGCATTGTTCCCTCTACTCCTTTCAGATAATTCTCTCCTCAGCCTTGTGGGTGTTTCCTCACGTGTACTTATTGATCTGTAGTCCACAGAATTCGCTGTGGGACCATCTGTAGATGTCCTGTGTTCCCTATCTGTGCAGTGCTCATTTGTCTGTCATTCTGCCCCACAGTTCCAGTTGCCTTAGTGTTTCCAAGCTTCAGCTCTATCTCCTCAGCTCAGGGAGTCAACTGACTCTGTCTCCATTCCCTCTTCTAGCACTGTCTCCCAGAAATTTAAAGCAGTAAAGCTGTAGCAATTGTGGGGCTCATCTCTTCTGTTCCCCATGTCTTGGAGATCATTAGCCTTTGTTGTATGGTGTAAGCCCTTGTTTTATATGCACTGTCTGTTATTTGTTTCAAATGGGGGGAAATCTAGTCCCTATTACTCCATCTTGACTGGAAGTAGAATATTGAACTGCACAATATCTTGAAAACTGAAAACAGAAAAATATTATTATGTGACTAGTTAGGAATCATGGAGTGCCTGGGTGGTTCAGTTGGTTAAGTGTCTGAGTCTTGATTTCAGCTCAGGTCATGATCTCACAGTCATGATATTGAGCCCCATGTCAGGCTCTGTGCTGAGTGTGGAGCCTCCTTGGGATTTTCTACCTCTCTCTCTCTGCCCCTTCCCTGCAAGCGCTCTCTCTCTCTCTCTCTCTCTCTCTCTCTCTCTGTCTCTCAATAAATAAATAAACATTAAAAAAAGTTAGCACAAGTAAAGTAACAGTGAGTATCTGGATTATGTTTCTGGGGCCTGACTGCACAATTTGAAAAGTGTTTTTGTTTTGGATGGTATATATAATTTTTTAAGTTTTTTTTTTAAGTTCATTTATTTTGAGACAGACCGAGAGAGTGCAAATGGGGGAGGGGCAGAGGCAGAGAGAGAGGGAGAATCTCAAGCAGGCTGTGCACCATCAGTGAGAAGTCTGACATGGAACTCAAACTCATGAAACTGTAAGATCATGACCTCAGCCAAAATCAAGAGTCAGATGCTTAACCTCTGAGTCCTCCAGGCGCCTGTGAATGGCATACGTAACTTAAGTCTACTAGATGTAGAGAAAGTGGTTAACTGAATTCTAGTGGAAATTCTTAAAGAAATTATCTATCTATCATCTATCTATGTATCATCTATCTATCTATCATCATCTATCATCTCTCTCTCCCTCTCTCTCTCTCTCTATCCAACTATCTATCATTATTATTATTATCTATCTAGCTATCTAATCTGTTCTATGTATCAGCCATCTGACTTACATGCTTGGTAAATGAGTTGGGATATTTCCCATTCTGTTCTTTATAAAATATTATAGTGCCTATGCTTTATACAAAAAATAATTTGTATGTCAAATTTAAGCAATACTTATTTTATAATTTAGTTTTTGCTACTTTAGTTAATGAAAGCTTCCTATTTTAGGTGCATAAAATTAACCTCATATTTTTTCAGTTATTTAAAATTTTCTTATATCTAGCTTTTTAATCCAACTGGAAATTATTTCTCTGCATAGTGGAAGTAATGCTATGATTTCACTATTTTTCCATACAAAAAAGCCAATTGGGCCAATGCTTTTAATGGAATATAGTCTATTCTTAATTAATTTGAAATGTCCCATTTGTCTTAGAACAGGTTTTGCAAGGGTTGTGTATCTTTCTGGGTTCTCTATTCTCTTCTATTGATATACCTACCTACTGTTGTGCCAAAAATACACTGTTTTAATGCTTGTAATTTTGTAATGTATCTTGATATATAAGATCTTTTTCTACAGTCCTTTCAGAACTTTATAATTTTATGTAAGTTTTAGAATGATTTTGTCGGTTCCCTAGAATTATAATTTGAATTTCCATTGGTATGGCACTGAATTTATTAATTAATTTGAGCAAACTGACGTCTTTACAGTATTGAATCTTCACATTCATAAAAATGTTTCATTCAAGTTATTTAGATTTTTAAATATTATTTAGTAAAATTTTATAACTTTCTTTATAATGCTATTATTTTTTCCTAGTTAGTTTATAGTTTTTATTGCTAGTGAGTACATGATCTATGTTTATATTACATTTTCTCTTAGGTTATTGCTAGTATATAGGAATACTTGCTTTCATATACTGATCTATGTTCAGAAATCATGCTGAGCTCTCTTAATGTTATTTCATAGTTTGTCTATGACTTTACTAGCATTCACTATGTAGAAATACATATATATACATATACGTATATGTATATATGTGTGTGTGTGTGTGTGTGTGTGTGTGTATAAAATCTTCAAATAATGGTGATCTCATCTTTTCCTTCCCAGTCCTATGTCACTTATCTCTTTATCCAGTTTTTATTACATCAATAAGGTCTACCAATATAATATTGATTTGCATCAGTGATAGTAGATATTTTTGTCTTATTTCTAATTTAAGGAAACTGCTTCCAAATTTTCACCAATAGGAATAATATTGGCTGTATGTTTTTCAAGTTGTAGAAATGTTTTCTTCTCCTAGTTTTTTAAATGTCGTAGACCTGTCTTGTTTATATCTTTGGGTCTTATAATTTCTAGTCACATCAGCAGTACTTCCAGCTTCCAGCATATACATCCCTTTGTCTAAGGACTTTCTCTCTTTTTCCAGTGTTTATGGCAAGTCAGGATCACTGGACATTGAAAACATCTAGAAGCAACCTTCTACCAATGACTGATAGGGATTGTTGGATAAATATCCTGATCTCTTGCTCCTTAAGTGGGCTGGCTTTGAGATGGCTATTCTGTCATGCTTCCTAGAATTTCCTGGTGAAATTCAGTTCAAGCTGCCTACAGCAAAAACTTTCTTGATAATGCATAATTTACTGGCTTGCTTCCTTCTCTGTCATACTTCCCTACTCCTCTACTGGTGTTTTCTGAGGTCATCTACTAAACAACAGATTTCTACTAAAATGTCTGTCTCAGGATTCTTCAGAGGAAATGTAAACTAAGACGCTAGTAAATATCTATACATTATATGTCTTTCGATGAAATAAAAGGGATTTGAATTTTAGTAAATACTCTTTCTGAATTTAATGAGATGAGAATGTTACTATACTGAATGGTTTGATATATTTTTGTCTTAAATCTCATTTTAAAGACTAGAGTTTCTTTTTTATAGTAAAATTTATTAAAAAGTTCAATTTACACTTAATAAAATTCACCCTTCTTGGTTGTACAGTTCAATGAATATATTGAAAAATGCAAAAATGGTGCTACTATTATAATCAAGAAATATAACATTTAATTGCTCCAAAAAGTTCACTTGTGACACTTTGTTGTCAATCCCTTCCCTGCTTTATAGTCCTTGACAATGACTGATTTGTTTTCTTTCTTTCTTTTTTAAAAATATTTATTTTTGGGAGAGAGAGAGAGAGAGAGAGAGAGAGAGAGACAGCATGAGTTGGGGGGGGGGGGGTCTGAGAGAGACACACACACAGAATCTGAAGCAGGCTCTCGGCTCTGAGCTGTCAGCACAGAGCCCAACAAGGGGCTCGAACTCACAGACCATGAAATCATGACTTGAGCTGAAGTCAGATGCTTAACCAACTGAGCCACTTAGGCACACCTAATGACTGATTGTTTTCTATCCCTACAGACATTCCTTTTCCAGGATATCATATAAATGGAATAATAAAATATATAGAACATTTGAGTATAGTTTATTTTACAGATCATAATGCTTTTGAGATTTACCCATTTTGTTGCATGTATCAATACTTTATTCCTTTTTGTTACCAGTAGGCTTCCATTGTATGAATTTGCACATGTTTATTCTCCAGTTGATGCACATTTAGGCTGTTTCAAGTTTTCGATGACTGAATAAAGCCACCATAATTATGCTCATACAGGTTTTTCATATGAAAATATGTTTTCATTTGACTTAACGCTTATTTTGCGGATTGATGATTCATATTGTTTTTAACTTCATAAATCTACAAACTTTTTATTTTTATTTTAAAGTTTATTTATTTTGAAAGTGAGAGAAAGAGAGGGAGAGAGAGAGAGAGAGAGAGAGTGATCAGGAGTGGGAGAGGGGCAGAGAGAGAGGGAGAGAGGGGATCCCAAACAGGCTTTGCACTGTCAGCACAAAGCCTGACTTGGGGCTTGATCTCATGAACTGTTAGGTCACAACCTGAAAACAGACCTGAAGTCTGTTTTATGGCCCAATATCTTCTGTTTTGAAAAATGTCTCTATGTACCTGAAAAGCATATGTAACCAGTTTTTGTACAGTATAGTGTTCTATTATGCTAATTAGGTCAAGATGGTTGATGGTATTGCTCAATTCTTCTATATCCTTATTGATATCTGGGATATATATCCTACCAATTGTTGAGAGAGAGATGTCCAGTATTTCCAACCATAATTGTAGATTAGTCAATTTCTACTTACAGCTTTGTCGGTTTTGATTCATGTATTTCCAGAAGTTCTGTTGTTGTACCTTCTTAATGAATTAATTCTTTTACTATTAGCAATGATAACAGTTAACAATTATGTAATCTTTCCATTTTTGGTAACCTTGTTTTGAAGTCCACTTTGTCTGATATTAATGTAACCGATGAATTTTTCTTTTGACTAAATTTTACAAGGTATGTCTTCTTTTTCCATTCTTTTATTCTTAACATATCACCATTTTTATATTTAAAATTAGGTTCTTGCACCTCTGCCTTTTAATTGGAGTGCTTATTAGGCCATTTACAGTCAATGTAACTATTGTTATTGTTAGATTTAAATCAACACTTTCAGTTTTTGTTTTTTTTCTATTTTTCTTATCTGTTATTTGTTTCTTTCCCTTTATCTTTTCTGTATCTACTATAGGTTTTTACTTTGTGGTTATTATAAGACTTACATAGGGGTGCCTGGGTGGCTTGGTCGGTTAAGCGTCCGACTTTGGCTCAGGTCATGATCTCGCGGTCCGTGAGTTCAAGCCCCGTGTAGGGCTCTGTGCTGACTGCTCAGAGCCTGGAGCCTGTTTCAGATTCTGTGTCTCCCTCTCTCTCTGCCCCTCCCCTGTTCATGCTCTGTCTCTCTCTGTCTCAAAATAAATAAACGTTAAAAAAAAATTAAAAAAAAAGACTTTCATAAAACAACTTATACTTATAGCAGTCTAAGTTGGTAACAAGTATGAACACATTCTAAAGTTCTACATTTTTATCCCCCCACCACACTTTATGTTTTTGATGTCAAAATTTACAACTTTTTTATCTTGTGTATCCATTAACAGATTATTGTAGATACAGCTGTTTTTACTACTTTTGTCTCTTAACCTTCATACTAGCTTTCTAAGTGATTAACCCACAAATTTTGCAACATTAGATTATTCTGGATTTTATGATACATCTACCTTTACCAGTGAAATTAATACTTACTTATGTTTTCCTGTACGAATTACTGCCCTTCTGTTTCAGCTTCAAGAAGTCTTTTTAACATTTCTTGTGAGGCCTGTTTGTTTCTCTTGTCTTCTTTTTGTGTTTTTTTATTAGTTGAATATTTCCTATGATTATACTTTATCTCCACAATTGTTTTATTAGTTAAACTACTTTCTCTAATTTTGTTTTTAGTGGTTGCCCCAGAGTTTAGAGTATGTATCCTTAATGTATTGCAATCTAACTTCAAATATTAAATATCACTTTGTTTATCCTGTAAGAAACTTTTAACAATATACTTTCAATTCCTCTTTCCTTTCTGTTGTGTTATTATAGCCATACATTTTATTTTACCTATGCTATGAATTTAAAAATACTGTTAGTGTTTTTTTGTTTTGTTTTGTTTTTCACTTTAGGTAATTTTAGATTACAACATTTAAATATATTTCTTTATATTGATCATAATTTCTACTATTTCTAAAGCTTTTCATTTTTTTATATATTTCCAAATTTCTGTCTGAAGGACTCAATTTAACATTCCCTAAAGTGTATAAATGCTGGTAGTAAATTCTATTATCTCTTGTGTATAATACAAAATCTTTATTTTTACTGGATATACAATTCTGGGCTGACAGGTTTCTTTTCTTCCTGTCTTTCTTTTAGTACTTTAAAGATGACATTGTCTTGTGGCTTGTATAGTTTCTAATAAGGTCTGTTGTGATTTTAATTTTTGTTCCTCTCTGTAATGTGTCTCCTCGCCCCCCTCCAACCGTCAGTCTTCACATTTTCTCATTATCTTTATTGTTTTTTCTCTTTTAACAATTTGAATATGTATTAATTTGGGGATTCAAAATTATTTATACTGTTTGGGTTTCTCTGAGATTCCAGGATATGCTGTTTGTGCTATTTTCCTATTTCAGAAAAATTTGTGACTATTACCTGTTTACATATATTTTTTTATTTTTTATTAAAAAATTTTTTTTTTATTATTTAAAAAAATTTTTTTAACGTTTATTTATTTTTGAGACAGAGAGAGACAGAGCATGAATGGGGGGGCAGAGAGAGAGGGAGACACAGAATCTGAAACAGGCTCCAGGCTCTGAGCAGTCAGCACAGAGCCCGATGCGGGGCTCGAACTCACAGACCGCGAGATCATGACCTGAGCCGAAGTTGGACGCTTAACCGACTGACCACCCAGGCGCCCCTACATATTTCTTCTGCCCTAATTTCTCTCTTCTTCTTTCGGGACTTGAGGTACACATTTGTTAAATATGGTCCCACAACTCTTGAATGCTTTTTATTGGTTTTTAACACAATGAATAATTCCTACCGACTTTTCTTAAAGTTCTCTGATTCTTTCCTCAACCATTTCCATTCTATTGAGGGATCTGTCAAAGAAGTCCCTCATCTCTAATGCTGTGTGTTTAATGTCTAGAAATTCCATTTGATCTGTTTTGTTTGTTTCTTTGTTTGTTTTCTATTTCTGTGCCAAATTCCATACCTGTTTATATATGTTGTCCACATTTCCATAAAATGTTTATTATAAGAGTTATACTAACTTGAAGCCCCTGCTTCCTGATGCTAGCATGTGGCTTTCCTGAGTCTCAGTCTGTTGGCTGCTTTGTGTCTTGACAATGAGTTGTTTTATCTTCCTTTTCAGTGTGTCTCATAACTAATTAAAAATTTAAAAATGTAATGACACATATCATAAGCAGAACAGTAAAGACAATGTAAATAGCATTTATGATTATAAATGAACACTCTTCTTCTGTCAGTTAGTGTGGGGGAATGAGTAAATGTAGTCATGAAAATGAGTTTGATTTTGGTACTGCCATGGTTATCTACAATGCACCACAGACTTCACGTTAGTCTAACAATACCTTGTACTTAGGGAGTGGGCTGGAATGCTGGTGGATTTTCCTCAATGTCTGTGCTCTACCCTCAGTATTTATGCATCCCTACACATCTGAATCATGGGAAGGGGTGGAGTAGGGGGTTTCTCCAAGGTCTTGCTTCTCCCTAGTAGTAGACTACTGTGTTTTGTTACTCCAATTTTGAAAGCCTAACTGTGGTCACAAGGAAGGTTTTCTGTTTTGCTGGTTTAACATGAGTCTTAGTTTTGCTCTGTTCCTAGGCCTAGAGGCTGTATTGCCTGTGTTACTAACCATTACATTTTACTACTGTCCTGTTTATTTGTACTTTTTGAAAAAACAGAACTTCTCTGTTCTTTATTTTAATCAGAAATTTCTGAGAGTCATTTTGTTTCATAATTATTTCTATTTCACAAAATCAAAAAGTTTCCTATTATCTCTATTTTGTTATTTTGAGATTTTGCATCACTATTTTATTGTTTCTATTGTCTTTAGTTTTACTCTCTAGTTTACTGAATGGACTCCTTTCCTCATTAAAAAAAATTCCTTTTTTGTAATAAATGCATTTAATACTACTTCTTCTAAGAGACGCTTATCTATATCCTGCAAGTTTTGATAATAATGCTTTCATCATTTCCATTACCATTTTCCATTACCATGAGTTTTCTCATTTCCATTACCATTTCTTTTTTTTTTTAATTTTTTAATGTTTATTTTTGAGAAAGACAGAGACAGAGACAGAGTGTGAGTTGGGGAGGGACAGAGAGAGGGGGGAGACACAGAATCCGAAGCAGGCTCTAGGCTCTGAGCTGTCAGCACAGAACCTGGCACAGGGCTTGAACTCATGAACTGTGAGATCATGACCTGAGCTGAAGTTGGATTCTTAACCGACTGAGCCACCCAGGCGTCACTCCATTACCATTTTTTAAAACTCCTTTCCATTAAGATTTCTTCTTTAAGTTGTAACATTATAATTGTAACTTTCAAATGGTTTTTTTTTAATGTTGCTGAGACTTACAAAAGGGGGGGTCCCTGTTAGCAATGGGAATGAGATTTACACAGCATAATTCCTGAAAATGATAGCCAGTTTTATATATTCTCTTTGTAGCAAAACTTGGCCTTGTAATTACAGTCTTCTATTATAGGTGCACCAAATATTCATATTCAAGTTAGTGAGAAGGTATAAAATAAAACACAGGAGAGGCTAGGAAATACAAAAATACAATAAAAAATTAGGTTAAGAAAAAATTTAGTCTGTCAATGTCCTAGCTGTCATCCTAAAGCTGAACTTCATGGTAGTCAAAATATAAATAGTGAACACTAATCTAAATTTTCCATGAGGGAAATAGGAACTTATTCTTTTGTTTTTTAAATTTTTAAAAATGTTTCTTTATTTTTGAAAGGGAGAGACAGAGTGCAAGTGGGGAGGGGCAGAGAGAGAAGGAGACACATAATCCAAAGCAGACTGCAGGCTCTGAGCTGTCAGCACAGAGTCTGACATGCGGCCTCACAAATCACAAGATCATGACCTGAGCTGAAGTTGGATGTTTAACCAACTGAGCCACCCAGGTGCCCTGGAACTTATTCTTTAGAAAAGATTTTCCCAGTACTTAGGTAACTACTTGTCTCAAAAAATTTTTCACAAAAGGGGCAATTTCATTGTATAAATGAGCTCCTCAACAACTTCCCTATAATAAATTTAGTAATGGTATCATATTTCTATTTCCATGCTTCTATGCAAAGGCTTCTGCAATTGATGTCTGTAGGAGATATCATTTGCAATGCCTTCTATGCCAGTGGCTCTCAATGATATTAGGCAGAACCCATGGTGCTCAGCTATACATATAGGCCCTGAGATTGGTAGGCCAAGTCCATAACATGGAATACAGCTTAGGAGTAAGGAGTAATTATTCAAGAGATAAAATTATTGTGGTTCCTGAACAATGGTCCCAAAACTAAAGGCAATGGGAAAACTCTATTATGCAGAACAACCTAATTTCTACCTCTTCTAAGTGGCTCCACAATTTTTTTTTGAGGGAGAGAGAAATAGAGGGTGTGTGTGTGTGTGTGTGTGTGTGTGTGTGTGTCAGCAGGGGAGAGGCACAGAGAGAGGGACAGAAAGAATCTCAAGCAGACTCTACACTGTCAGGACACAGCATGATGCAGAGCTCAAACTCACAAACATGTGAGATCATAACTTGGGCCAAAATCAAGAGTTGAATACTTAACTGACTGAGCCAGTCAGGCTCCCCAGTAGCTACAGTTTTAATAGCTGTGTGGTCTTGGGTGAGTTACTTAACCTTTTTAAGCCTCAATTTGCTCATATATTATATAGGGATATTATTTATACATTCTTCATAGAGTAGTTTTGGGGTCTACATGAGAACAATTATAAAAAATCACTGAACAAAATATAAAACTATTTTTTTAATTGAGATAGTTCTTAGACTTCAATACATAGGGATTCCAGATGCTATTGGACATACAAATATTTAATTTTCTATACTCTCTTATATCAGTTTTACTTTTAGTAAATGAAGAACTACTTAACTAAATGCAAATGAGTGATTAACTCTTATAAAGGAAGTATATTAGAGTACTAGCACATGCCCATATTTAGCATAGGGAAGTTATTGGTGGTATTTCCTCCCTAGAGAGGAAATCACAAAGCCCAATTTCAAGTGCTGTTAGTGCTACTTAGTAAATGTGCATCCTTAGGTGCGTAACTTAATGTCTCTTGGTTCATTGCTTCATTTGTAGACCTGAGGGATTTGAGTGGATGATTTGAGGACCCATCTGTGCATTTACCCTATAAGACTCTTTGCCTCTTATGGTGTTACTTTTTGAATAGTTCAAAACAACAGCATCATCAAATTTGGAATCCATCATGTCCCAGAAGTCTAAGATTAGTAGGATATGTGGTAGTAAAGTTCCAGTGTATCAACAAATCAATATCTAACTGCCATTTTGCTGTCTTCAAAATGTAGCCCTTTATATCAACAGAATGATACAGAGCTCTCTTTATTGGAAAGCAATCTAAGAAAGAATGATTTAGACAGAAAGGCTCAAGGAAAGATAAGCAAAGTCAAGGAGAAATACAAAGGTGACTTACAAAATTGACCCAAATCAGGAATCAAATTGATGTTAGGATTTGACCTAATATTTACTAGTTGCTTAGAAAAAAATTCCCCTGCAAAAAGAAAACAATGTTTGAAAGGATATAAATTTGTTAGATGTCTATAAGTATCTATAAAAGGATATGGAAAAATAAAAATAAAAAAGAATTGAAAGCCCTGAATCTCTTAGGTTATTTTAGAGTAGAAATTAAATGCACAGATTGAATGAGGCTTTTTGCATGCAGCTGAAGTAGCCACACCTACCCAGCATTTTCCTTTGTTCCTCTTAGCCAGTCTAATTGTTTCATACAATAAAAACATCAGAGTTACTTTCAGGTTTTTTTTTTAACTTACAAGCAAAAGATATCATTAGTGTTGCTAATAATCCCTTTCATATTTCATGAACAAATAAATTGTGCAGGTGTCCAATCAGAATAAAATAATCCTGCACCCTAGGGGAAATTCCATGTAATTCTCTCACATTACCTTGCCTCTGTGACTCACCTTTTTAAGCAGAGTTCACATATGTGTTCTACTTGTTTTTTATTTCCTGTAAGTCATAAAATAGTGATATGGGAGAATGTAGCAAGTTCCCTTCTAGTTTATTGTGAGGGGGTAGATCTGTGTTGATATATGGTGAGCTGGCAGGTGAAAAAAATGAACACATTTAACTGATTCCAAATGTATTATTTTCATTGATGATTCCCTGGTTTTAAAGTCAAGATATTTTGATTGAGCCTTAGAAGAATTGGACTTTTCATTCTTTAGCTTACCACAGAATTATCTCAGCTGGGGATCCCAAATAAAATTTGTTGTTTGTTCTTGCCTTCACTTCCTGTAGATTCCAAAGAGAAACACTGAAGCCCTGTGGGGAATGGTGACTGCCATTGATTTTGAACCAAATTATCAAATATGCCACTGGGATGATAGATAAACCTCTAGCAGTTGAATATTACCCTCAAAATGGCAAGACTAAAATTTTTGCAAATCCCCTCAAAAACTCCAAACACATAAAATCAGTGCCAATCAGTTTTAAGAACTCATTCAACTTGTATTATTAGAGAAGCTAAGTTCACATTTTCTTATTTTGTTTTTAGCATAAGAAGACGATATGCATCCTGCCTTCTGACTTAGGCAGTTCTTTCATAAGTATGATTGTACAGCTCATTTGTATAGATACTACTTTTTTGATACTTTGGTTCTGCAAATCCTTTGTCCATCAATACTTAGAGGTTTTGTTTTACATCTTCTTAAATGGAAAAATCTGACAAAACTTAAGCTTAAAATGTTGGCCAGGTGAAATGCTCCCAAGTCCTTTTTTTTTTCTTTCATTTTTTGGCAGGATCTGAAAACATTTGCTCTGACCCCCTAGAGCTAGAAGTATTGATTTTTTAATGGGTACACTTTTCTCAAATGGAGTCCATCGCTTAAATCTAACATCCGCTCCTCTATTGAAGGAGCAGTTTCTTGATTCCAAGTAATTACTGTTCCCCTTATTGCCATTGATATTGCTGTGTTTAAGAATCTATATATTCTCTCAAGGAAATTTAAAGTTGTTCTTCCATGCCAGAAAGCAAAGATGCAATTGGATATTAATAATTTATGTTATTATAAAAGTTATAACAAAGAATTTTAAAATACAGACTTTTGTAACATAAAATTTTGAGTTTCATTCTATAAAAAACATACCTTATATCTTTTGAGATCAGGTGGGTGTATCTCCTCAGATTGGGGTACATAAGTGCCCACTATGTACAGATTCTTTCAAGAAGTGAAGGATTGCAGAGACTGTCATAAATTAAGATTTCTTACTTTACCTTTATAAAAAAGAAGAAAAGCATCTTGAGAGTCATGGTATCCAGTTGACCACAAATTTCAATGACTTGCATTGTTCATATAATCACTAGGCCATCCGCCAATAATCTAAAATGCATGATGGTAGATGGTGATAGAAGATGGTGACTGAATTTACAATAAGTTTATTGTCTTATGCAATGTGGAGTTGAGACTTGTCTGTTCTTAGTTCCTTTAGCAACTCTGGACAAGATCATCCATCATTTTGACATCTACCTCCTAACATGGCTTTGCTCATAGAGTTGGGCTACTGGCCAATATTCATTAAGTAAAAAATAGCTATCTGAGGGGTGCTTTGCTAGCTCAGTCAGTTGAGTGGCTGACTCTTGATTTGGGCTCAAGGCATGAACCCAGGCTCATGGGATCAAGCCCCATGTTGGGTTCTGTGCTGAGTCTGGAGCCTACTTAAGATTCTCACTCTCCTTCTGCCTCTCTCCCCTGCTTGCACTCTCTCTCTCTCTCTCTCTCTCTCTCTCTCTCTCTCTCTCTTTTAAAAAAAAAAGAAAAGGAAAGGAAAAAAAAGCCATCTGACACTTTATTAATTGAAAGACCATTTGTTCTGGCACTACACAGTTTTGAAAGAGTATTTCAACCAGAGAGAGTTGAGACCACACAGTATGGTAGAAAATCACAAAAAAGTCAGTGGATCTAAACCATAGCATTTAAGAGGTTCATTTTGAGAGATGAAGCTGGAGAAGTTTGAAGGAGGGGTCAGCAAAAGATGCAAGGCAAATTGTTAGGTGTCATATATATGCTCTGGGGAAGAGGCTGCACTTGATTCTGAAAGCTGGAGAGCCACTGAAGTGACACTCAGCAGGAGAGTAACATATTAATGAATTGTGGTTTTTGTTTGTTGTGTTATTTGTGGTGTAAATGTCCATTCTGGAAGCTCTACAAAGAAAAGCTTAGATCAGAAGGCACTGGAGTCCATCTGACCAGTTAGAAAGCTCTGCAATTGACTTATTTAAGAAAGCTGAATGCATAATGAAAGCAGCAACTGTGAATTGATGTAAAAAAGATTGGAAAGATGTTGAGAATAGAACAGGTAACATGTATTGTTTGATTAGATATGGAGATATAGAAAAAAGTTGATAATAAAACTGACTACAGTCTCTGATTTGGGTAATTGAATGGAATTTGAAGTCTGTTTATCTTGTATACTAACACACGATCTTTCAAAAATGTTTAAGGTGGCTTACAAAGATTCATAATTAAGATGATTAAATATCAGCAGAAAAAAAAATTTTAAAGGAAAAGGAAAAGAAAAATAAAAAGATCCAAATAGAAAAATATGGTCTTTTAATAAAATAAAATCAGAAGTGGCATGAGTACATGAACAAATTTAATGAACACCTATAAACTTGTTAGAGATGGGCCACAAATCAATTTAGCACAAGATGTTTAGTAGGTTATTCAGTAAGAGGAACATGATCAGTTACAAGATCCAGGCAACTGCCTGGAAGGTAGCAACAAATCTACTGCTACAGAAACTCATAACCACTTCCAGTTCTGTAACCAGAGAAATTCACATCCAAGAAGTAGTGCCGTTCCTCGAAAGAGGAAAGAGGGAAAGAACAGACTTTAGAGGGAAACAGTGCTAATTCAATCTAATCAATAACTCATGCCCTCTTTATTAAACAGATTTCTTACTTCTTCCAAAGACTCTTTCCTTACTGTCTAACACTTGTGTTCTTTTTGACCCCTGACTTAGTGGACCATGAAACAAGCATTTTTTGAGCATCTATAATATATTTTGCCAAAGCACTTTCTCTTGTATCAACTGCTTCTCTCTTTGCTTTAACAGCCCTGTTCTCCTTTAAGTCCTGACGCATTTCCTAACTGTTTTTTATAGTGTAAGGAATCTGTACTACATTTTAACAGTTGTGTAGGCTGGGCCCCATAGGCCTTAAATATTTGAAGTCTTCCCTCTCGTTTGTTATTATCTCCACCACCAAAATTCTGTAAGCCAGCTTTTCTAAAGTGAGAAATGTGTCCCACTGGTAGTACTTGAAATGACTTTGGAAAATACATGAACATGGTCTTAAATAAGATGGAACCACATAGCAAGAAAATACTACTCTTTCAATTCTCTTTCACATACTGAGACTAATTCAAGAGAAAAGCCTCATTTTTGTTTTAACACTAATTTCCTTTGA
The DNA here is from genome assembly GCF_016509475.1 of Prionailurus bengalensis. NCBI lineage: Eukaryota > Metazoa > Chordata > Mammalia > Carnivora > Felidae > Prionailurus > Prionailurus bengalensis. Next base: position 84,423,429 of record NC_057345.1, on the reverse strand, counting down.
ACCAAAAGCTTGTGGATATCCTCTTACAGCCTTTTAACTGTCAATGTTATATAGCTAGAACTAAATAATTTATTGTTTTGGTTTTATTGTATGTATTACTTTTTATTTTCAAAAAGTGATTTTTTTAAAAAAAACTTAGGACAGTGAAATAGAATTTCCTTTCAAAATACATTTATTTCATTTAAGAGGTGAACTGAGTGATTTAATGATGATACTAAGGAATTAATATAAATGATATGCAAATATGGAAAAAATCACATGAAAGTTTTAATACTTGCTTCATAAATATGGCAAAAATCAGAAACCTGAGATGCATATCACTAGGTTTGGAAAACATAACTATAATCTCCACCAAGCCAGACTACTTGCCTTTCTGCAAATATACTTTGCTGTTTTAGACATTTATGCCTTTGCTGTACTGGCACTTTAACTTCAATACCTCCCCCAGCCTTTTTACTTAACATAGCTTCTGCGTCTCCTTCGATATGAGATCAAGATGCCTGGATTACAGGATGGTAAGCATTGCAGAGGGATGGGGTACTATCTAGGGACCGAGTAAAAAGTCTGTATACTGAAAGACAACCTGTCTCTACTTCCAGAAAAAACAGTGTGGGCATTTAATCTCTTCTGAAGAAACTAAAAGTTCTAAGAGAAAGGATCTTCCAATTCTAACAAATTGTAAAGTGGGACTAGCACTAAATTAAATGGTCAGTTTGCTGCCTAATTGGTCATGCTAGGATGAGACCGACCAGCCTTGACTTAATTAGCTTTTTAAGAGCTACATTTTAAAATATGAATGAACAGGGGCACCTGGGTGTCTCAGTTGGTTGAGTTTGGCTCAGGACATGATCTCGACTCGGGTTTGCTACTGTCAGTGTGGAGCCTGCTTTGGATCCTCTGTCCTCCTCTCCCCCATTCATTCTCTCTCCCTCTTTTTCTCTACCTCTTGCTCTCTCTCTCCCTCTCTCTCTCCCTCAAAAATAAATATTTTTTTAAAAATTTAAATAAAATATGAATGAACAGTCAGAGATAATCAGATATTTGAAGAGAAACTCCCAATGAATGAGGGATAATAAAAAAGAAAGAAAAAAACCATACAATAAAAGGATTTCTGAAAAAATAGAGATGAGATAGGAAAAGCTAAAAATTTCAAACAAACTTAATAAGGACTATGACATCAGGATGGTAAAATACCACTTCCATCAAAGATGAACATAAAGCCATGAAAAAATAATCAGAAAACATGAGGGAGATAGACAAACCAAAATTTTAAAAGGAGAATGGAAGATAAAGCTAAGCAAATCTCTCAGAGAGAAACAGAAAATGACAAAGGGACCATAGAAGGGAAAAAAGTCTGTTAACTCTTTGACCAAGGGAGGTCCAGAAAAGCAGACAAGAGAAAATGGAGAGTGTTGTTGGGGATTATCAAATAAAGAATAGAGGAAAATTCTCCAGAGGTGAAGATCAAAATCATCAGATTGAAAGCTACCATTGAATATCACCCCACTACCCCCAAAGCTAAAGCATCATCAAAGTTTGGAACATGAAAGTTAAAGAGATTCAAATAGCTTTCAGAGTGAACAAACATAAACAAGGATGGGAGTTGCATTAATTAGAAATCAAACAAACAATAAAATAAACATTTCTACCTTCATGAAGCTTATACTTTATTTTTTTTTTAATGTCTATTCATTTTTGAGAGAGAGAGAGAGACGGAGTATGAGCGGGGGAAGAACAGAGAGAGAGAGAGAGAGAGACAGAGAGATTGAGCGAGAAGGAGAAAGAGAGAGAGAGAATCTGAAGCAGGCTCCAGGCTCCAAGCTGTCAGCACAGAACCCAACGCGGGGCTCAGACTCACCAACTGAGATCATGACTTGAGCCGAAGTCAGACGTTTAACTGACTGAGCCACCCAGGCGTCCCATGAAACTTATACTCTAGATATGAGAGACAGAAAATAAACAAAATGAGTAATTTATGCTAGATGTGAGAACTATGGATAAAAATGAAGCAGAAATGGAATGGAGGGCACATAGGGAATAGGCATATCACACATAGTATGGTTTAGAAGGATCCCAGTGGACTTGTTCATTTCTCATGTCTTACTTGAGATAAATGTAGTGAATATAAATCTGAATTTATTGTATTGTATTGTATTGTATTGTATTGTATTGTATTGTATTGTATTTTAGAGAGAGAGCATGCTCACTTCAGCAGCACATATACTAAAATTAGAGCATGCAAGCAGGGGAGAGGGGCAGAGGGAGAGAGAGAAAATCCCAAGCAGGCTCCATGCTCCATCCCACGACCCTGGGATCATGACCTGGGCCAAAATCAAGAGTCAGTTGCTCAACCAACAGAGCCACCCAGGTGCCCCCAAATCTGAATTGTTAAGAAAAAAATTTTAAATGTAAGCAAAGTGCTTATCATTTGGTGTGCAGCAAATGAACACTTAATACAAGTTAGCTAAAATATTAGTTATTCTAATTTCTTTTTTTAAATTTGCTCTCTTAGAGGTAGCATTTCTTATGGAGGAATAAGAATGAACTTTGGAGACTGAGACACTGGATTCAAATCTGAATTCTACATCACAATAGCCAGGTAGGTTTGGGTAAATTACATAACTTCACTAAGGCTAGTTTCTTAGTTGTAAGATAAAAATACTACTAATTATCTGATAGCATTCTGGGAAAGATGTGTAATGACAGCATACACATGTGCCCAATACATTGACTGGCTTATAGTTGGAACTCAAATATGAAGTTTTGCCCCTTCATCTTTGTTTTTTTTCTTTACTGTTGACATGTCTTATTATCCTATTTCAACTTTATTCCATACCTCTTATTAAAACAATAAAGGATACACTTATCATGATGAACACTGAGTAATGTATAGAATTGTTGATCACTATATTGCACACCTGAAACTAATATAACACTGTATGTTAATGATACTGGAAATAAAATAAAAAACTTAATAAAAAATAAAAATAAAAAATAGAAATAATTATTGTAAAGTCTTTCCCATTACTGGAGAGAACTTATTGGTGATTAATTTATGCACTCTTCCATCAGATATTTATTTCTTTCCCCTATATTTTCTGTCTTTAACTAATGTTTTATTACATGTATAATTAACCAAAATGTGATAAAGTAGAAAGTTACATATAGGAATCTCTAGCTTAACATTACTAATCCATTCAGACACTCTTTGCAAAATAAAGGGGGGGGGCGTAGAGAGAGAGAGAGAGAAAGAGAGAGAGGTAAACCAAGAAACACTCTTAATTATAGAGAATAAACCAGTAGTTACTGGGGGGGGGGGGGAATGGGTGAAATAGGTGCACCAAGTAATGTATAGAATTATTGCATCACTGTATTGTACACCTGAAAGTAATATAACACTGTATGTTAACTACACTGGAATTAAAATTAAAAACTTAATTAAAAAAAATCTAGCCAGGAGGCATTTCTTTAAAAGGGAAAAATGTTGCTGATCAACTCCAAACTCCTAATCAGAGCGAGGGGGAAAAAAGGACGGTATATAACAAATTCTTACATTAAGAATACAGAAACCATCACTTTGAAACCATCAAACAACATGCTTGTAAAAAACGAAACAAAAACATCTTTGTGTATGTAATACAATGGACTCCCTTAATACCGGCAGCACTTGAGATGCATAATCACTTTACTGATGTTTTGTTGACACTTTTCAAATAATCTATAGTTACTACTAATTATAATTGGATTGTATTTCAAGACTTTTCCCATAAAATACTTTTTTAATGTTGTATTGAGTTCCAAGGATGTCAATATATAATTTCCATATGTAAACATTAAGTGAAAAAATTACTGAAGAATATTTACATTCCAGGAAGTTTGTGTGTTGAAACTAGGAAGGGTTTTACTGGGAAAATATTAATGTCTCCACATGCAATGCAATGCATTAATGTCTGACAGTATGCAACTACACAGGCTCTGACAGTTTCACTTTAAAGAGCAAAGTTTGAATGGTTGTTTCATTGATGTTTTCAAACATAAAAATTGAAATAGATACCTTTATTGTCTTATACAGTCTGAACTTTTATACAGTCTGAACTTACTGTTTCAGAATCACAATTTAGGCAACTGATCTAAGGTGACACCTTTATTATATAGGATAAAATTGAGGTCCACTGGAGTGAACTGATATACAAAAGACAAGTATAAATTAGTGGAAAAGCTGGATATTGCAGTGGAAATCCTTTTTCTGTGCTCTTTCTTGTAAAACATGATTGAACTATGTTAAATTTTAAGGGAATGTTTTAATTGGAACCACAGTTTATAGATTAATATAATTTTCTGTGATATTTTCTCCTTTATTCAAGAATTGCCAAAAATTACAAGGAAAAAATATTTACACTCATTTTTAGAATTATATTTCCACTTTGAAATGTAATACATTTAGGACAAATATTTCAATGAAAACTGTATAAGTTTTCTTAAAAAGATAAGTGGTTCTTAAAAAGTGATTCTTAAAAAGTGATTCTTAAAAAGATAAGTGGTATTTCAATTTTACAAATTTATAAAAAGTTTTCAACCTTAAAAATTAATTAGGTTTTCAACTTTCAGCTTGAATACACTTTAAAAGTTCAGGTATTTATTTATGATCTTTGACACTACCTAAAGCTCAGGCAACATACTATTTTCTCTTAATGTAGGTAACTTGTGCTTGATTTTATTTTAATTTCCCTAACAACATCAAAATCCATCCTAAAATCTTAAACCTCATCAAAGGCACTTTACCAACTGAATTTCCATCAATTTAAAACCTGTACCCATTCAATACTAAGGATTTTTAAAATCATAAATGTCAGTTTGAATGATTAATTTTTTTAAAAAACTGAACTTGTTGCATAAAAAAAATCCTTGAATAATATAAGGGATGATGTTGCCATTGCAACACATTTCAATATATCTAATATACCCATGTGTTTAAAATCATACATCTGTGGTATATAGGGGAAATGCTTCTTTATAATCCTACTGTCCATCTCCTGTGTTTTAAATGAAGAAACTGAGGGTTACAGACATTATGTGGCTCATCAAGGTCACAGCATGATGGGATCAATTTAAAGGGCTGCTATACTTGAAAGTTAGTAAAAATCCTAAAATTGATTTAAAGCTATTCTGTTCTTTCTTTTTATCCATGAGAAAAGAGCAAAGTCACTTAGGGCATCAAGTGACTTCTTTTTTTCTACATTTTTAAAATGTTTTAAATATGATCGAATTTGTTTTTAATGGGGCCATTTGATTCCCAAAATGTCAAAAGTGGCAATCATTAGTAGCAATAACAAATACTTATTGAACACTTACTGTTGAGATCTTTGGTCCTGGGGACAATGGTTTTATTTTGATCTTAACACTTTTTTCTCTGCCTCAATCCTTTTAATTCTGAGCAGACAAAACCAGGTAATCATACAAAGCTCAGTTTAGCTTATTTGGCAAGGCTAACATGACCTGGGTCATTTTTTGCTGTGTCTCTGTAAATGATAAGCAAAACTTGAACCCTTCCCTAAGGCTGATATGAGATAATCACTGAAAATTCTAATATTGTAGCCAATCACCATGAAGAATAAATGGCCACTGCTCTCTCATGATACAAGCTGCTTTAAAACAATATACCCCTGAGCCTCATTGCATGTTCTGGTCTGAGTATTCTCAGTTTGCAAACTTTTTGGTGTATGCACAGCAAATTTTTACTAATTACTATTTCAGTGATTCATTGGTTTTACTTTGGCTATTTTGAACCTTTGATTGTAATACTTTTCTTAAAAGCAAGAACAAATTGTTTGCTAAGCTGGAAGGGAGAGTTGGAGGGAAAGGGAGACATTTACTGCAAACCAACCAAACAACAACTTTCTGGGATTTCTACCTTATGTGTGATACTCATTCCTTCATCCATTTTAAGTTTCCAATGCTATTTTGTTTTAAATACATGTCGTCAAAGGAAAGTACAATATAGAACAAACTCTGATCCAATCATCCTGCTCCATCACTCATGGGAACTTTGGCAAAGCCTAGAAACATGTGGGCTAACAAGACTGAGAACAGGTGATAGGAATGTTACCAGACACATAAGAGTACTCAGAAATCAAAGTTATTAGAGGAAATCTAGGAATGATTGAGATAGTAGAAAAGGACAGAGCAAGAGCTTACCAGTGGCAAGTGGGTGGACACTGGGAATTAGAGTCATGCATGGCTCAGGAAATGAGGTGGACAAGAAAAAAACTGAAAGAACACTGATGAGAGGTCAAGGCCAGTAGGCAAGTATGTCCATAAGAAGCACGAGGGCCTTTGAGATAATGTTGAAGAAAAATGCACGTAAGGCACTGTTCTGTACTAAATAGGAATTTAAATAAATGTCAGTCAGTAAATCAATTCCAGGTGTTAGACAGGCTAGAGCCCACTGGTGAGAGCAAGTAATAGAGCTAACTGGGATGAAAGAGGGCTGATGAGGGATCCCATGAGATTCTGGAAGTCCTGCTTCATGTAGGATCTGGTGGTTGGCTCTCCTTGAATACATGGTGTTTGCTTTGTTATTATGAGACAGTATTTGTGTGGCAGTCTGTGTAAATTTTTCTACCAGAGGCCAACTTTCTCAGACATAATTTATGTGGTCAAGTCTCATGGTCTTAATGTTATTTATATTTGTAGGTGCACAGATTAAAAATCAAAGAACTTTACATTTTAATAGCTAGATGTTCAGCAAAAGATACTAGGACTGTCAGAGTGCCAAGATAACTTCCTATTAAACACTGTAGCATAACAAGCACTTGGTTTATTTGTCATTTGCTGTCCTAATTTTTGCACCTCTTTAAAGATTTTTTTAACACATGAAAAATCATCTCTACTATTTTCCAACCAACACCTTACAGTGGTGGTCGGAGGAAAAGTACAATAATCTCTATTTCTCCAAAAATTAAACTCATGAGTTTTATTCAAATTTAGTAAAGGAGTAAAGTTAGATGTATGATTAATTCGGCCTCTTAGGATAAATTCTTTTATCCTCTCATGCTAACATTCTTAAGTGTGTAGAAATGTATTGTGTTTATAAAGCCAAATGCCTGTTTGCTGTCCAGGGACACTGACCAATTCACCTGATCCTTCTTTAAAAGACCAATTTTTCTCAGTGTAAGATTTTGTTGCTACTGCGACAGGGTCTTGGGTCTTGCGACAAGACATTTAAAAATGTCCAGGGTTTGGACATTTTTTAAATTGGCGGTAAGTGTGACATCATAATTTCTAATTAATGCCTTGTGGCATCCATTAATAGGTGAATTGAAAGCAGGTATTTATGTCAAAAAATGATTTTTTTTATAATCTACATAAAGGGTTTGATTTTAATCTGCTCTACTTTGAATTATAAAAGGTTAGCTGTGTTTTGGGGGGCTCTTTTGCCTGGAAAAATTAAATATGAAAAATACATTTTTTTTCCACAAGGAGGTTACTGTTAAAGAATAGCATTTATTGGCAGAACAAATGATTCATATTTTCCTCATAAAGAAGAGTGGAAGTATAATCTCAGGATAACTATGTAATGTCACTATTTACCTCATAAGCGTTTAAGTGACCTGGCTATGTGGAGACTACAGGACTGACAGGTGTGAAGTTAATCAATATCCAGCTTTAGCAGCTACATATACTTACAAGAATTTTAAGAAAGAAAGAAAGAAAGAAAGAAAGAAAGAAAGAAAGAAAGAAAGAAAGAAAGAAAGGGGAAAGAAAGAAAGAAAGTCTGAAGTCAGACAAGGAAAGTTTTTACCAAGGTCACTAAACAGGATAATTAAAAAGAAGACTTTATTTTAGGCCTTCATGGCATTTTGCCAGGCAATATTTTTAGCTCTGCTTCACTTCAAAGGATTAATTCAGATCACTCATAAACTACGGAGCCTTGGAATAAAAAATGTGACTTTAGTAAGAGAAGACTAAGAAAGGCTAAGTAAGAGACAGGAGTGCAGGAAGGTACCAGCACTTAGAACTTTGCACTAGGGCACATGGTAGACATTCAATAAATACTTGAGCATGAATGAATAAATACATGAATGGAAGAATAATAGTTAAAAGAAAGAAAAAAAAGGAAAGGGTTGTGGACAGAGAGTGGCCATGAGGGCTGATGGAAAATGTGTTCTGAGAAGAAACAGTAAGAAGAGAACTTTGACCACCATACTGGCTGCAGGGACTCTACCGGCATTCAGTGGAGTACTTTTATTATTATTATTATTATCATTAATGTTTTATTTATTTATTTTTGAGGGAGAGAGAGAGAGGGAGACTGCAAGCCAGGGAGAGGGGCAGAGAGGGGGAGACAGAGAATCCGAAGCCGACTCCAGGCTTTGAGCTGTCAGCGCAGAGCCTGATGCAGGGCTCTAATTCACAAACTGAAATCATGACCTGAGCTAAACTTGGTCGCTCAACCAACTGAGCCACCGAGGTGTCCCTGGTGTACTAGCTTATTTTTTAATTTTTTAAAATTTATTTATTTATTTTGAGAGAGAAAAGATAGAGCACAAACAGGGGAAGGGTAGCGAGAGAGGGGAAGAAAATCCCAAACAGGCTCAGCACTGCCAGGGCAGAGCCCGACACAAGGCATGAACTCACAAATTGTGAGATCATGACTTGAGCTGAAACTGAGTCACAGGCTCAACTGACTGAGCCCCTAACTTGAGTACTTTAAAGCTGGCGAGAAAGAGGCTCTACAGGACTGGGGGAAACCTCAAAAATAAAGGGGTCTTAGAGGCCTATACAGGAATAACACTTGTGAACAGGCTCTCCTTATCCTCAGGAGATTTGTCGCAGTGTCAAAGAGGCTCCCAATTCTCCAGGAGTAAAAAAAAGAAATGTAAATAGAAGATACACAGTCTTTTGAAGCCAAACAGATTTGGATTGAAAACTGGACTCTGTTACTTCATAGCTGTATGATTTATCTCTAGCGAATGACGTAACCATTCAGAGCTCAAAAGAGGAGACTACATGTCATATGCAATGGCCTAAGATATTTACTGGTAAAATGCTAGGCATTCAATAAATGTGTACTTAAACAGTGTTTACATATAAATTTCCACTGAAAACAGCATCTTTACATTCTATAGATAGAACTTTCCTTTACATATTCTGATTTAGTTTTATTTTATTTCAGGTGGTTCTGGGCTGTTTTCTACATTGATGAAAAATTTTCCAACTTCTGCTGACCACATGTGCAATTAACAATATCATTCTTTGTGGGGCGCCTGGGTGGCGCAGTCGGTTAAGCGTCCGACTTCAGCCAGGTCACGATCTCGCAGTCCGTGAGTTCGAGCCCCGCGTCAGGCTCTGGGCTGACGGCTCAGAGCCTGGAGCCTGTTTCCGATTCTGTGTCTCCCTCTCTCTCTGCCCCTCCCCCGTTCATGCTCTGTCTCTCTCTGTCCCAAAAATAAATAAACGTTGAAAAAAAAAATTTAAACAATATCATTCTTTGTTAGTTTTGTAATCAGGTAAGTCTATAGACATAAGAGATTTATATATAATTTTAATTATGATTATCTGCTGAAATAAAAAAAAAATAGTGTGAAAGAAAATCTGCTCCTATTACTGATATAAGAAAATTTTGATCATAGAAATGTATTTATTTGTGAATTATTTCACAAAAAGGAGTTATCTACCCAAATTAAATGCTGCTGATCATGCCTCCAAGCATCCAGACCCAATGAAGGCATTGAACATATTTATTTTCATGTTTATGAAAACCATTATTATTAGAGACTACATTCAAATTATTAAATCTTTTCTAAGCTAAAGTTTTATTTCTTAGTTTTAAAAATGGAAATCTTTTCATGATAAAGACTCTCTGAGCTTTAGAGCTTGAGTTATTTACAAGTTACTGAGATTTCAATGTGTCTGTTCAAATAAACAAAATAATATCCTGTTTCACAATTTAAAAGCCTAATATTATAATGATATAAACTCCAGCCAAATTAATTTTAATTATGTAATCCTGATCACTTCTCAATATTATTAGAACTTGGTAAATGATCTGAAAGACTAAACATGCTTTACCAGCCAAGATACTTTGAAAATGAAGATTAATGAAGGAGGTTGTGTCCTACCAGATATTAAAAATGTATCTTAATGTTATAATATTAACACAGCTTGGGACTGTGACAGATATAGAAAGATATATAGGAAAGAATGGAAAATACAAAATCACACTCCAATATACAGCTTGCACAAACATACAGCATTAATCCTATACCAGGCATGTTTTTAAGCCTCTGACTATATTAATCCCTTTCCTTCTCACTGCAACTCTGTGGGATAGGCACTGTTAGCCCCTTGTTTATAGATATAGCTTGGTAGGATGTAAATAAATTTCCTGAAGCCACACAACTTGGTTATGGAGACTCGATTTGCATCCAGGCAGTCGGGTTCCTGGAGTCCATGCTCATAAAAACTGCATTAAACCGCTTTTACTGTAAAGCTAAAGCAGAGGTCCTTAAAGTGTGCGTTGAGGATTTCTCGGGTCCCTGAGACATTTCCAAACATAAGATCAGCAGTGTTTTTATAATACTACTAAAGTATTATTCTCCCTTTCACTCTCATTCTCTTACAAGCATATAGTAGAGCTTCCAGAGGCTACATGGCATGTATTATTACAACAGATTCAATGCAGATGCAGGTAAGAGAATCAGGCTACGTTCTATTAAGCTAGACATTAAAGATACTTGCAAAAATGTAAGACAAAGCCATTCATCTCACTGAATGCTTTTCTTTTGGAAATATTATTTTTATGAAATGTTATTTATATTAACATATAATGGATCTTTTATTGTTTTCAATAAATAAATATTGTACAAATTTCTGAGTTTTCATCTCTAACTCAGTAAATATTGAGAGATGCAACCTGTTTTTGTTATTTACAGTCCATAAACAGGTCTGTGAGGTTGTCAAAAATACTTAAAGAGTGTAATGGGGTTCTGAGACCAAAATGTTTGAAAATTGCTGTGCTAAATTAAACGTTTCAAATCACACAGCAGAGAAAGTTTTATTGAACAGTTTAATGAACACATGGTTCAACCATTTTGAAAACTAAAAGTTGTATTCTTCCAAACAGTCTACAAACTTCTGATAGGAGTAGAAATTGGCAACAGTCCTTCTCTGGAGGATTCTGGCAATAAAGAACAAAAGCCTAAAAATGACTCTATTTCATTTATCAGTTTCAAGGTTAGCAATATATCTTAAAGAAATAATGATTAATTAACTAAAGTAATTTAATTAAAATAATACTTATTATTTCTCTCTTAAAATGCTGAAATTTTAATTATACAAAAATAGGAGACTGATTAAATAATTGTGAAATAAGTAAAAAAGTTCTAAGCAGCCATGAGAATAATATAATCAAAGACTATTGATGAAGAAATACTTCCTTAAATACTGTTAAAAAATATATACACACATACATACATGTGTGTAATATACATGTATATTTACTACTATGTTTTCATAAACATTTTTATATAAATCTCTACCACACACAAAGCATAGCAGAAAGAATATACATCAACATGTATATTCAATAAGCAGAGCTATTCTTTAGTTTTTGTCTATATTTTCTGATTTCTATATTATGAAACATTAATTTTATGTTAAAAATATTTGAATTTAAAATTTTACTTATGACAGCACAATTATTCAGCAGTGAGGAAATGTTAAATTGAGGCACTACATGCTATTTCACAGCAACGAAAATGTTCAGGAAAAAACATAAAACTAAATGCAATGAATGATGTGTGACTGAATTTTGCAACAGCAGAACAAAAAATAACAAAAATAGCTATAAAGGATATAGTTTGCTTAGTGGGGAAAATATGGATATAAACTCTAGGCATGGTAGATACCAGTATTGCATACATGTTATATTTCTTTGGTGTAGAAATGGTTTGTAGTTATGTAGGAAAATGCTCTGTATTTTTTGGAGTTTTGTGCTAATGTATTTAAGGGCAAAGTATCAAGAAGTCTCTAACATGCTTTTAAAGGGTTCAGAATAAAAAGTGTGTACAAATTTAAAAAAAAAGAGCAAATATGGCAGAAGATAACAATGAGTGCACATAGGTGAAAGGTATATGGGTGTTTATTGTACTATTATTGCTCAAAATAATAGGTTTGTAATCTTTTCAGAATAAACTGTCTTGGTGGGGAGAAGAGGGTGAATAACGCTAAGGGTTGCAATAAGGAGGGACAATTAAAATGCAGAGATACAGCAGATAGCAGTTAAAGAAGGTCAGGCTAGTGAATCTTTTTAACCTAAATTGAGCACCCACTACATTTACTCAGTAAATGTACAAGTGCTGTGGAAAAATGACCCAAGAAAGTTTTAGCAACAGGAGGAAATTTTAGGCAGCATATAAAACAATTTACAGTATGTATCATTACAGTTATTAAAATAATTGACAACCATATATGCATAGAAAAAGACTGTTAAGAAATATACCAAGCTGTTAGGAGGGATTATCTCTGGAAGTTAGATGCTTGGATAATTTTTATTTATTTTTCTTTTTTTTTTTTTAATTTTTTTTTCAAAGTTTATTTATTTTTGGGACAGAGAGAGACAGAGCATGAACGGGGGAGGGGCAGAGAGAGAGGGAGACACAGAATCGGAAACAGGCTCCAGGCTCTGAGCCGTCAGCCCAGAGCCTGACGCGGGGCTCGAACTCACGGACCGCGAGATCGTGACCTGGCTGAAGTCGGACGCTTAACCGACTGCGCCACCCAGGCGCCCCATTTTATTTATTTTTCTATATAGTTCTTTATCTTCCAAAATTCTGACAATGATTAAATATTACTTTTCTAATAAGAAAAAAACATAACTCTGAAATTAAATGCACCAAGCCATCTGGAATCTTTGCACTCCTGATTCATACCTATTACATTTTATTGAAAAAGGATGGTGATAAACCATTTTCCACTCTCTAGCTTGTGAGAGCCTAATGGCCATAGCTGAGAAGTCACATTTCCATGAACTTTTCCATCAGTTTGTGAAAGTTTATGTGTGATAAAAGGCCAGCAAGTGCTGTGAGGAGGCTGTACAGAGAGATATCTGGAACTTGATATTAGGCTAAATAATATTTTACTCTGAGAATTAAATCAGTTAGACAATAATCTATTGGAAATAAGAAACTCCTCTTCACTGTACCTTAACTATCCACTGCCATTAATGTAACCAAAGAAAAATATCAGTATGTGACAGTGGCCAGTTTACAAAGGCAGTGGTGAGAAGTAGATTAGCAGATTGTCCTTCATAGTCCAGTGAAAGCTCTGTGGTCATCAAGTTTTCCCTCTTAATTGGAGCAATGAATCTGAAATCAATTACAGTGATCATTTTTATCTTAATATCTTTGCTGATAGAATAAGTTCAACTTTGCATGTGCAGTCAGAGACAAAGGATGGATTCTGGTTCACAAATAAAAGATGGTTATGAATTTACTGAAATGGGAGCATAGTGTTCATGTACTTAGTTGAAAAATTCTACCTATTTATGGACCAGAGTTTCTGGTTCAAGATGAAAATTCTTGTTTAAATAAAAACAAGAGAACTTATGGGGCGCCTGGGTGGCTTGGTCGGTTGGGCGTCCGACTTCGGCTCAGGTCATGATCTCAAGGTCTGTGAGTTCAAGCCCCGTGTCGGGCTCTGTGCTGACAGCTCAGAGCCTGGGGCCTGTTTCGGATTCTGTGTCTCCCTCTCTCTCTGCCCCTCCCCTGTTCATGCTCTGTCTCTCTCTGTCTCAAAAATAAATAAACGTTAAAAAAAATTAAAAAAAAAAAAACAACAACAAGAGAACTTCTACTTTTAGGATCAGACTTTAGAGTTGATGTTTATATGTGTCTTAGTCTGTCTCTTTGGGCTGCTATAACAAAATACATAAACCTGGTAGTTAGAAACCGCAAAATATATTTCTCAGAGTTCTGGATGTTGGAAGTCCAAGATCAGGCACTAGCATAGTTGTGTTCTCTGGTAAGAGACCTCTTCCTAGTTCACAGCTGGCACTTTTTCACTGTGTAGAAGGGGATAGGGATCTTTCTAGAGCCTCTTTTATAAGGCACTAATCTCATTTGTGAAAGATTGACCCTTACGACTTAAGCACTTCCCAAAGGCCCTACCTCCTAATAACATCAACTTTTGGGGTTAGGGTTTCAAAATATTAATTTTGGAAAGACACAAATATTTATTTATTTTTGAGAGAAAGACAGGGCAACCATGAGTGGGGGAGGAGCAGAGAGAGAGAGAGAGAGAATCCCAAACAGGCTCTGCATTGTCAGCACAGAGCCCTATGTGGGGCTTGAACCCATGAATGGTGAAATCAGGTGTTGAGCTGAAATCAAGAGTCAGACACTTAACCTACTGAACCACCCAGGTGCCTCAAGAGACACAAACATTTAGACTGTAACAACAACATGATAAAGGAAATTGAACTACATTCCTTTTTATAAATAACCACTGCCATTATCCACAAACAATCAATTACAGGTTTTAAATGTAGCTCAACATTGGCTAATAATAAAGATTTGAGTCATCTGATGATATTTCTTTAAATTACAAATAGTCTTTTTTACAACTTACTGTGTATATCTTACTTTTAATACGGTAGGTCAGATCAAGATGAATCTTAGTTTATATTTTAGTGTGCCAAATTTCATCAAACTCTGTCAATATTATCCAAAGTTATACCAAAAGAATCAGACAACAAAAGACACCAAACTAAATGCAGAAAAAGCAAATCTTAAAATTGAAACAATAAATTCACATTTTACTATTTGGTTAGTAATTATCACTCAAAAAAAAAAGAGAAAAAGTTTATATTTAGTCTCATTATTTTCCTCTGCAATTTTCCAATTAAGTAAATGAATATTTATTAATTACATTTAGGAGTTTTTGTTTCATTTTGGCCAAATGATCTCTTATTTATTTATATGTTCTAATGAGGTGATATTCTGAATAAATGTGGACTACAACTGAAGGGCATTAAGATATATTTTAATATATTTCTTGGTAAGAAATGGATGACAATCTATTATCTAAAAAGTGAGCATACTGACTATAGCACTTATATTATTTATGAACTGCCTTTTCTAAACATCAAATTGTAAAATTTCACCTAGAAATTTCAACTCTTATAGTTTAGGCTAGACAAAATCAGGAAAATGAATAAAATGTATGCACAGAATATTTATTCCAGCATTGTTAGTAATATTTTAAGAAATGGAAACAATGTTGACATGGAAATTGACTTAGCCAATATTGAGCTCCATAAATATAATGTGTGTTTATATTTATATTTTTTTGGTATAAATAAAGGCCCATTAGGAGTTTTAGTATACATGGAGAACATTATTATGGTATGAATTTATCTGAAATGTTTATGTGTGTTCATAATATTTGATAGAAAAAGTTCTGTCAGACACCCTAAATTGTTAACAGCATAGTGATTGTAGGGAGATTGTACTTTATATTTTGTATATCTTGTACTATTTGCATTTTAAACCAAACCAAAATCATTTTATAATTATAAAAAAGTAGAATTCCAACAACACTAACAATACCACCTGCTCTCTAGCCTATACTGATTGATAATGTGAGATATGTATATTAGTGGCCTAAAGAGTCCTTTATTGCATCTCCAATCTCATCCTCATTTAGTTTGTTCCTCCTCACCTTTTGACTCAATGTAACATCACTTCCCTAGGAAAACCATCCCTGACATATCTAAGCAGATTAGGCTTCCCTGTTATAAACATGTTGCATTTATATTTTGTAAGAAAATGTGCAATTGGGGGCACCTGGGTGACTTAGTTGGTTAGGTGTACAACTCTTGATTTTGACTCAAGTCATGATCTCACAGGTTCATGAGTTTGAGCCCCACATGGGGCTCCACACAGTATGGAGCCTGCTTGGGATTCTCTCTCTCTCCCTCTCTCTCTGCCTTTCCCCTGCTCATGCTCTCACTCTCTTTCTCTCAAAATAAGTAAATAAACTTAAAAATATATACATATACAACTGAAGTTTCTTGTCCCTGTCCATTTTCTTTTCTGGATCATAAAATTCATTTTGCAATGACTCAGTCTCTGATAATCACTGCTATATCCCTAGTGCCTACCCCAGTGCCAGGCTCATAGGTAACTATCTATTATATGTATCAGTGAATGAATTTAAAAATGTGATGAATTATCTGAGAAAGGATAATTTTCTTGATTTCAAAGTTTTACATAAAGTATTACAAAATATTTATATTAAATTCATATTTAATAATTTAACTTAACTATAAGAATATGTTCCACAGACTTGTCCTGAAATAGTGTGTGTGTGTGTGTATATTTTTATAAAATGTCTCTCTCTATATATAAAATGTATCTAAGTATAGCACTGAATTATGTTTGAATAAGATTATTAGATCACTAATATATTATAATACATAATATATATTTAATATACATATAATACATATAAATTTTAATATACCAAATATATATTATATATAATACATTATATGCATGTATCTACATATATATGTATATATACACATACATAATGTCTCTAAACATAGCACTGAATTTTTTTTGACTGAATAAGATTATTAGAACACCAAATTCACAAAGTAAACCCAAGAACATTTATAGAAATACAAAAATATCTAGGACCTTAAAAAGTAAAACATATAATGATTAACATTGAACCCCAAATGACTAGACATTCAAAGAAACAAAAATAAGTATCATAATAGGAAGGAGAAAAAAAATCAAGTAATAGAAACTAAACTTAAAATGAAACAGATGCTAGAATCAGTAGACAAGGACTTTAAAACAGTTTTTAAAACTGATTCTTATATGTCAAAAAAATGTAAAGGAAGTGAAATACGGGAGATACATTAAGTGATACATGTAAGATAAAAAAAAAAGACCCAAATCAACCTCCTAGAGATGAAAAACACAATTTCTTTAGGGAAAAAAAAAATAGATAAGATTAACAGAAGATTAGCAACTGTGGAATAAAAGATTAGTTAACTTGAATGCATAGTAACAGAAACTATCCACAATAAAACAGAGAAAAAACACTGAAAAAATGAACAGAATGTGAGGTGTAGGACAACTTCAAACAGGCTAATGTACATGTAACAGGGGCTACTGATGGCAAAAGAAAGAGAAAATAGGAAAATATTTTTAAAAGTTATGACTGAAAAGTTCCAAATTGATGACAACTATAAACCTAAAGTTGCAAGAAACAAAAAAAACCAAGCAAACATAAAGAGGACTACTGCAAGGTACTTCATGATCAAATTATAAAAAGCAAAACAGCTAGAGAATGACACATATGATAAATATAAATCAGTGGCTCTAGACTGCAGACAATTTTACCCTCCCTAGACGACACTAGACAATGTTCAGATACATTTTTGGTTGTCGAAACTGACAGAATGAATGCACCTCTGGTGTCTAGTGAGTAGAGGCCAGAGATACTGTGTAACGATGACTTGTTGTCAAAAGTAATACAAGGCAAGGATAGTGGGGTAACAACTTTAAAGAACAGCTAGGAAAACATAGTCAACCTAGAAATCTACACCAAGCAAAACAACGGTGGAATACAGACCTCATCAGACATAAAAATGTTGAAAGAATTCATTACCATGAATTAGCACTACAAGAAATGTTAAAAGAAGTCCTTCAGGCAGAAAAAAAAAAATAATAATAATACCAGAGAGAAAACTGGATCTATAAAAAGAAATGAAGAGCACTGGAAATGCAAAGCATGTGGGTAAATATAAAATACGTATTTTATTACTTAAGATAGCTGCTTAAAGCAAAAATAATAACAATGCATTATGGGGTTTATAATGTATATTTAAGTAAAATATATGACAACAATAGCACAGAATCTGAGATGAGAGGAGAAAAGAAAATACTGTTGTAAAATTCTTATATGCAAAATGATAGATTACTTGAAGGAGGATGCAATAAGTTAAACATGTATACTATATGCCTTTAACAACTACTGAATAAGTAATTGTAGCTAATAAAAAATGAGATCAAATGAAATAAAAACTATGGAATTGGCCTACAAAAGCATAAAAGGTGATAAAATGGAATAAAGCACAGATTGTATATGAGAAGCAAGAACTAGCTCTTGGTTGGAATCCTTGATCAATGAGGGGCAGGAACTGATAAATATATTCTTCTCTCTTTCTCCATGTAATGCAGAATATCCCAAAGGACTGAATAATTAGTCAAATTTGGAAGTAGTCAGGTCCATGATACATCCTCATTTTGGCTCTCCCTACTGGCCTCACTTTCCTATCTCTCATTCTTTATCCCTAAGATAGTGTTCCATAATAAAATAATGGAAAACAAGCTCCTTGCCTCAGGTTAAGACAACACCCAAATGGAAATGTCTAGTAAGCAACTAGATATACATGTCTTGAGTTTAGGAAAGAGGTCTAGAAATAGAAATTTGGGGGTTGTTAGCATATAAATGGAATTTAAAGCCCCGAGACTAGTTAAGAAGCCTTAGAGAATGAGAGTACACAAAGAGGTATGAGGACTGAGAGTTGGGACACTATATTATTCAAAACTTACAAGATAAGAATATATAGCAAAAAAGGAGGCTAACAGGGAGTAGTTAGTAAGATAAGACAAAACCAAGAGAATGTGTGGCATCTTGAAATCCAAGGGAAGAAAGTAATTTAAGGAGAGCATGTTTAAATGTGTCAAATGCTACTGAAAGCTTGAGACTGATGAGGACTGACTTTTGACCATTTTGTCAGTATGGAGGTATTGCATTCGTGGCAAGAATTTATTTGCTGGGGTACTGGGATAAAATTCAGATTGGAGTGTGGCTTCAGGAGAGAATGAGAAGTCTGAAGTAGATTCATTGAGTACAGATAACTCTTCCCAAGCATTTTTCTCTCTAATTTCTTTGCATAATTTCCTTGGTGACTACAACCAGTCTAAATGCAATAAATATCATCTAGATATTGAAAATGCCCAAATGCATAAACCCAGCCCAGACTGCTCACCTTATCTATGAAAGTATATTTCTAATAATACGTTGACATACCAACTGGGATTTCTAATACATAATATAAATCTATCATATCTAAAACAGATTCCTGAACTCCTTATCTTCTCTCAGAAACCTTATCCTCTTTAGTCTTCCATATCTCAGTTAATAGGCCTTTCATTCTTTCAGGTTTTATGTGCTAAAATCTTTGAGTCATCCATGACTCCTCTCTACACATGTAACAATTTGTCAGTAAACTCTGGATTCACTTTTTTAAGTATACCCAAAACCCTATCAATTTTTCACTTCTTCCATGGTCACTATCCTGGTCAAAAAATCATCATTGTCTTTAAGTTAGTGAGACAATTGCAAACGCTTTCTCTCTGACATCCCTGCTTCATTCCTTTCTCCCACCCCTTTTTCCAATTTATATTCAATAGAGCAGCTTGGGGTAGTCTGAAGAATAATTATACTCAGTTCTCTCCTCTGCTCAGAACCTACTAATGACGTTCCCTGTTAGAGTAAAAAGTCAAGGTCAGTTCAATGGCCTTATAGGGCCATATTCCTTCAGGCCCTTCTTTAAGTTTATCTCAGGCTGCTTTCTTACTTACTATACATTAGTATCCTGGCTGCTTCTCCAAAAATAGGCAAACTCTGGCCTGGGGGCCTTTGCCTTGACAGTTTCTTTTGTCTGGAAGGCTCTTCAGCCAGATAACCTGAAAGAATAGTTTCCTTACTTCTATCAAGTCTTTGTCCAAATGTGACCTTCTTACATTTGGATTTTTTTTTTAATTTTATTTATTTTGAGAGAGAAAGAGACCACGAGCAGGGGAGAGGTAGAGAAAAAGGGAGAGAGAATCTCAAGTAGGCTCTGCACTGTCAGCATGGAGCCCATGGGGCTTGAACTCAGGAAATGTGAGATCATGACCTGAGTCAAGGTCAAAAGGTGGACGTCTAACCAACTGAGCTACCCAGGCACCCCAACCTTCTTAAATTTGTAAATATTAATACTGTAACCCCAACTCTGGCTCCCTAGTGTTCTTATCCTGGTTTATTTTTTTCTATAGTACTTAACTTTTTCTAACATGTTTATAATTTATTTATTATGTCAATTGGTTGTCTTCTTCAAGTAAAATGTGAGTTCTTTGAACAGAAATTTTTATATGATTTATCCATTATTGTATTCCTAAAATCCAGAATACTGCCTGGCATAGAGTAGGTACTCAAAACATATTTGCTGAATGAAGAAAAACTCTTACTGATACATCTATATCTATGTAAACATGTATGTATATATGCATGTATGCCCACATGTATGTATATGTATACACATGTATGTATATATGTGTGTATACATATGTGTATATATACTGTATATACTGTATATATACATATGTATATATGTGTATATATACATATGTATTGTACATGTATATGTATATGTATATGTATAAAGATTTCTCAGGCAGAAGTGTCGATAAAAATTTTTAAACAAGCTTGATATTACCCATAGTTGAATCAAACTCCCTTGATTCACTAGCTTCCTTTAAAACTAATGTAATCTTTGCATTGATGACATAGAATTTTTGATGTAAATGTTCAAAGGTGTGTACAAGTTCCATTCCCGCATGTTAGAATGTTCTTACTGATGTAGAGAGCCAAAGATAAGGCAACACCAAGAACAAGATGAAAAGAAAGGTTTAAGATGGGGATATTTTGGAACATTTGCTGATAGAGCACAGAATAGGCGTATGTGGATATGAATTTCTTATTCAGAGCCAGGTTGAGCAACATGACCCTTTGCCAATGCTTCTTACACTTTCTTTGGATTATTGATGTGAAGCTTCTGTTTTATTGAAGCTTATGGTGATAAGAATGTTGGCCCAGATTAATCTAACATCTCCTTTTTCCTTGAAATCCAATGAAAGCATTTTATCACTTAAAGGAATATCATACTTTCGCATTCAGATGAAAAAATGAGCAGGAAAAAAAAAGCTTTTTACTGTGGGCATTCTGAACTAGGTATCAACCTATCATTGTCAGAGAACATTTTCTTCTATTTTTTTAAACAAAATGCTATTTCCAAAGACATGCTCTATTTCTCCTTAGAGGTGTTCTGAAACTGAGCAGAGAAAAACAGAATGTGAGCACATGATTTAAAAATAAAACAACAAAAAAGTCTCTAACACAATGTCAAAAGACAACCTAAGAAAATGTGCTGCCTTGGATTTTTAGCTTGCTTAGATTAACAAATGATGACTTTAAAACCTAGGAAATCTTCCTTTCAAAAAATTGTTAGCAAATTTAGAGAAAAAATTTTAATGTTACCTAAAAATATATATATAAAACTGTAGGTGGATGAATGGCAAAAACAACCTAAAATTTGAGATCAATGACCTCTATTGTTATTCTAGAATAAACATCTGAAGGAAAATAACCATTCATTAGACTCAACAATAGGCAGAAACCACAGCTGGCATGAAGGTTGTATTTCCCCTATGTAGAATCTTTAAGTAGTGCTTTAGATTTGCTTAACAAGACAGACTGATTTACATTTCCTTACATTTCTTTTTCTTTCTTGGCTTTCAAGAGAGTGTACTGTTGGGGCCATTTTTCCTTAATTTTTAATTTGTTTTCTGATATATGAGTTCGTTTTCTGAGTTGAAGGAATGGAACAATGCCCCCAACACAGTGAAAAATGAAGCTTTCAATGAAGAATCCAGGTTATTGAGGAAAACAAATGGCAATATGCTTAATAGACTGCCATATCCAAATATGTTGAATGGCCAAATTATTGAACATTTTAGTCCCTATTACCATTTACTTTTTTTCCTTGGTGATTCTTTTTTCTCATTTTTTTCTGTTCTTTTTGTCTGTAATTTCATCAAATACATTTATTTGTCCTTTGGGAAATATGAATTTGACATGTAAAAACACAAATGCCTTTAACATTTATAAACTTGAAATCTATCACAGGAAAATGGTTGGCGTAATTAAAAATATGATTACTTAAATATATAAAGATCCTATTATTCAAAATGACTACATTATTATACAGTGCTTTTATGAATGATTCTATATTATATCAAATATATTCAAAGTATTTTATATGTTCATTTAATAAGAAGAATTATTTTTAGACTTGGCTGTAGCATATAAAAAGTTATTTCTATATTATGTAAATATTTGCTCAAGTAATTTGTATACTGAGTCCAGTTCTATGCAAGATGAAGTAGGCACACTCTATCTGTCTCTACAATTGAATGCAAATATAAACTATGAACAGAAGACATAAATAGATAGTATCTGAGGACTTAAATGGTAGCAAGCAGATTTGGGAAGGAGTGCAGAATTGGATGTACCACCAATATGGTGAGTATCGTTTTTTTCCACCTTTTGTTATCACCAGACATAGATTGAAAGGCAACCTGAAACCTAGAAAATGCCACCTAGAGAGAAAAATATATACATAAAAATATATATACACATAAATATATACAAAAAGCCTTATATATAGAAAAGGCCTTATTTTCTGTACTGAGAAGCCAGAAAAAAGACACCAAAGTCCAGTCTTTCTCTTCTCCACCCTTCCCTCCCCTTCCCTTCTCTTCTTTTCTCCCATCTTTTTTCTTTCTTTCCTTCCTGCCCCAGCCCCCAGGTAATACCTCAGTGACACAGAGACTGAGAAGTCAGCTTAAATACTGAAGGAGGGAAATTTACTTTATGACCAAAGAGACTGGGAATCAAAAAGCAAGGGAGGAATTTACTTTGCTTTCTATTCCTGTCTGTTCTCACACTGCTTGGCTCCAGATACAGTATCAGTAGCAGAAAGTGGAAAAATAGAGAAACTAAAGGCCTGGGTTTCTGATTAGAGGACCATAAAATAAGGACCCTGAGAACCAGAAGCACTGAGGAGATTACAAAAGAGAAGGGAACTCTAGAGAGCTGTTGCATAAACTGGTGTATAAACTTCTGGGCTCACCTCCCCATGCTGCACATGCAAGGATCTGGTCCAAAAAAGCACAACAAATGCTTTGAGAACTATGGCCCTAGACTGGCTACTGAATTAGTTGTGCAAAAGATTTTCACTAGAACCAAAGCCTATGAGAGGAGGGATGGAAATCGTAGCCTGAGTCTAAGTAGGTTGATTGCCTAATAAAACAAAACAAAACCAAAAAATTAACTATCACATTGGATTTAAACAAGATGCAGAGTCTCATAATCTAATATTCAAAATGTCCAGGGATACAATCCAAATGAAGAAGCAGGCATATAAAGAACCAGGAAAATATCAGCTCACAAGGGGAAAGACAATCAATAGATGTCAATGCTGAAAAACACATATCCTGGAATTTCAGACAAAATCTTCAAAGAGGCTGTTATAACTATGTCCCAAGAATACTTGAAACAAATGGGAAGAATAGAAATCTCAGCAAAAACATGGTCAAATAAGGTTTTCTATATATGCAGATGTAATACATATGAAAATCGCAACATAAAGGGAAGGTTGAAAGGTCCTACATGGTGGTTAAGTTTTCTATATTACACTTGAAGTGATAAATATGAACTATAAATAGAATTTAAAAATGTAAGTATGTCAATGATAATCTCTAAGGATATCACTGAAAAAAAATATCCACAAAGAGAAATAGTAAAAAACCTAATAAGTAAATTAAAAATTGAAATATAAAAAATTAAATATTTTTTTCATTATTAAGGAGAGGAAGCAAGGAAGAAGAAACAGGGAAAGGAAAAGAGAATAAATAAGCAGAAAACAAATACCAACATGATATAACTAAATTCTAACATATCAAAACACATATCAATAAATATATGTAAATGGTTTAAACATGCCAATGAAAAAGACAGATTCCTGGATGAAGGAGCCATTTGCAAAAGTTATATGCTGTATGATTCCATTCACATGACATTCTCAGAAAGGCAAAACTACATGTTAAAAAAGTAGATTGGTGGTTACAAGGGATAGCCATCAGGGGAGGATGTGACTACAAAAGGATAACACTTTGGAGAGTGCTGGATCTGTTCTGTATCCCAATTGCGGGGGTTATATAAATCTATACATGTGTTAGCACTCATAGAATTACTCATGAAAAAGTTAATTTTTAACATCATACTCAATGGTGAAAAACAGCTTTTCCTCTGCAATCTAGAATCAGACAAGGATGTCCACTATCACCATTTTTATTCAACATTGTTGTGGAAGTCCTTGCCACAGCAATCAGAAAAGAAAAAGAAATAAAAGCACTAATACTGGTAAGGAAGAAGTTAAACTGCCACTACTTGCAGATATCATGAAACTATATATAGAAAACCTAAAGACTACACCAAAAAACGATTAGAAGTAATTAATAAATTCAGTAAACTTACAGGATACAAAATTAACAACCAGAAATCAGTTGTATACACTAACAATAAAGTAGAAGAAATAGACACTAATATACACTAATAATATACACTAATATACACTAATATATACTAAATATACACTAATAATGAAGTAACAGAAAGAGAAATTAAGACAACTCTATTTACATCTTTTTGCCTCAAGAAGAATAACATATTGAGGAATAAACTTAACCAATGAGGTGAAAGACCTATGCTCTGAAAACTATAAAATGTTGATGAAAGAATTTGAAAATGACACAAATAAATGACAAGATATTCCGTGCTCATGGATTGAAAAACTATTGTTAAAATGTCCATATTACCCAAAGAAATCTACAGATTCAATGCAATCCCTATCAAAGTTCCAACAGCATTTTTTCACAGCATTTAGGGTTATTTTCACAAATAACCCTAAAATTTGTATGGAAACACAAAAGTCCCAGAATAGCCAAAACAATCTAGAGAAAGAAGGAGAAAACCAGAAGTATCACAATTATAGATTTCAAGATATACTATGAAGCTATAGTAATCAAAACAGTATGGTACTGGCACAAATACAGACATATAGATCAATAGAACAGAACAGAAAACACAAAAATAAGCTCAGGATTGCCTGGTCAAATAATCTATGACAAAGGAGTCAAGAATAAACAATGGGGAAAGACAATTTCTTCAATAAATTATGCTGAGAAAATTAGCTTCATGCAAAAGAATGAAACCAGACCACTTTCTTATACCATACACAAAAATAAACTCAAAATGGATTAAATGTGAGACCTGAAACCATAAAAATCCTAGAAGAGAACATACCCAATAATTTCTTTGACACTGGCCACAGCAAAATTTTCTAGATAGGTCTCTGAAGGCAAGGGAAACAAAAGCAAAAATAATACTTGGAGTACATCAAGATAAAAACCTTTTTCACAGTGAAGAAAACTATCAATAAAACAAAAAGGCAACCTATTGAATGGTAGAAGATATTTGGAAATGATATATCCAATGAGAGGTTAATATCCAAAATATATAAAAACTTATATAACTCAACACACAAAAAAATCCAATTAAAAAATTAGGACAGAGGGCCTGAATAAACATTCTTCCAAAGAAGGCACGCAAATAATCAAAAGACACATGAAAAGATTCTCAACATCACTGATCATCAGGAAAGTGCAAACCAAAACACAAAGAGACATCACCTAATACCTACCTGTTAGAATGGCTAGAATAAAATAGACAACACATAATAAGTGTTAACAAAGATGTGGAGAAAAGGGAATAATCATGCACTCTTGATGAGAATGTAAATTGGTACAGCCACTGTGGAAGACAGTATGGAGTTTCCTCAAAAAATTAAAAATAAAAATACGAGGGCACCTGGGTGGCTGAGTTGGTTAAGCGTCCAACTCTTGATTTCAGCTGAGGTCATGATCTTGCTCTTTGTGGGATCAAGCCCCACATGGAGCTCTGTGCTGACAATATGGAGCCTGCTTGGGATTCTTTCTCTCTCCCTCTCTCTCTGTCCCTCCTCTGCTCATGCTCTCTCTCTCTCCTTCAAAATAAATAAATAGGGGCGCCTGGGTGGCTCAGTCGGTTGAGTGTCCGACTTCGCTCAGGTCACGATCTCACGGTCCGTGAGTTCGAGCCCTGCATTGGGCTCTGTGCTGACAGCTCAGAGCCTGGAGCCTGCTTCAGATTCTGTGTCTCCCTCTCTCTCTGGCCCTCCCCCCCATTCATGCTCTGTCTCTCTCTGTCTCAAAAATAAATAAATGTTAAAAAAATTCAAAATAAATAAATAAGCTTAAAAAAGGTAGAAATACCATACAATTCAATAATTCCGCCACTGAATATTTACCAAAAGAAAACAAAACACCAATTCTAAAAGATATATGCATCCCTTTGTTTATTTCAGGATTATTTACAATAGCCAAGATATGGAAGCAACAGATGTCTATTGATAGATGAATAAATAAAGAAGATGTGGCATTATATATAATATAATATAATATATATATATATAATGGAATATTACTCAGCCATAAAAAGGATGAGATCTTGCCATTTGAGACAACAAAATGGACTCAGAGATTATTATACTAAATGAAATAAGTCATGCAGAGAAAGACAAATATCTTATGATCTCACTTATATGTGAAGTCTAAAAAACAAAACAAGTGAATAAAGGAGAACAACAAAATAAGCAGAATCAGACCTATAAATGCAGAGAGCAAATTAATGGTTGCCAGAGACAAGGAAGGTGGGGAGATGGGAAAAATGGGTGAAGAAGAATGGGATATACAGTCTCCTAGTTATGGAGTGAATAAGTCATGGGAACTACAGGGTATAGCACAGGGAATATAGTCATTGATGTTGTACTAGTGTTGTATGGTGACAGATGGTAGCTACACTTGAGGTGAGCATAGCATAACACATAAAGTTGGGGAATCACCATGCTACACACCTAAAACTAATGAAAAATGGTGTATCAACTATACTAAAAAATGTTTTAAAAAGTCAATTTTACTATATCCAATTTAAAAGACAAAATTAAAAATAATAGCCATATATTTAATGCTTGTTGTATGCCAAGCACTTTTAAGACATTGTTTTGTATAGTCTTTAGAATAATTTAATGAATTATATAGATTCTTCTCTATTTCACAGGTGATAAAGATTCTATAGCTGAATGCCTTACTAAAGTTTAGTAAATGATTTACAAAGTTCACAACAGAATATAACCAAAATCTTTTTGATTCCAAAATCTTATTTTCTATATGATGACATTTATTTACTTAGAAGCAGTGGTTTACTTCCAAAATGGAGGGGAAAAAACTTAAGCTTTCACAAATTAGAAAACACAGTGAAACAAAGACATTATAACATAACAACATAACATAACACGACACGACACAACACGACATGACATGACATAACATAACATAACATAACATAACATGCATGTCTTCTACTAAATTATTTTTATTTTGTTGTACTCTGTTTAAACATTAAGTAAAGATTCTATAGGATACTAGCTGTGTAGGAAGTATCTATTTATTCACTTAATAAATATTTACTAAATTCATAATGCAAAACACACTGAGCACTATAGTAGATTAAAAATGAGTCAGATACAGACCATATTGTCATGGTGCTTATGATCTACAACGGGAATTAAAACATGCCTATAGAAAATATTAACTGTTTTGATCATATCCCCATGTGTAACATACCACACCAAACTTGGAGACTTTTAGTGACTTAAAACAAAAATGTATTATTTTCTCTGACAGTGATATTTGTAAACTAAGATCGGCTGGGTGGTTCTGACTTGGGATCTGTGATGTCATTTGCAATTTGTCATCAGCTGGGCTGGAAATATCTAAAGGTTACAATCTATTGGGTTTTCAAATGCATCATCCACATGGCTACCAATTGATTCTGGCTACTTTTAGGGAGCTCAGGGGGGCTATCAACAGAAATGCCTACACATGGCTTCTCCATGTTTCTTTAGCCTTTCTAGCATGGCAGCTGGATTCCAAGTGGGAATATCCAAGAGTGAATGTTTCAAGAGGCCCAGGTACAGCTACAAGACTTCTTGAGACCCACCTTTGGAAATAACAAAGAATTATTTCTTGTACATTCTATTGGTCAAAATTCTGAACCAGCCCAGATTCAAGTGGAGGTGTTGTGAATATGGAGACGTGTAGCTCATTTTCAGACTATTTTTGTAAACTACTGTCTGGTCTTTGGTTTCCAGCAATTTATATCATTTATAAATGTTAAATCTATTCATCCCCCACTGAAGACCTGCAAAGTCTCATCCTATTACTGTATTAGTTCAAGCTTGAAGTTGAGCAGCTTATCATTAAAATTAGGTCTAGGCACATCATCCTGTTTAATTTTTAAGTCTTCTGAACTAAGGACACAAGTTCCCTGTCTCCCCAACTAATAACTTAATTCAACATAAAATGGTGACAAGTATGAGGTACCCACAGTAGAAACTTGCATCCAAAAAGGGGTGGGAGAGAGAATTTATCACTATTTTACCGTTCTGAAATCCTGGCAAGCACACATCACCAGTTCCTTGTTTAGGACCCAGTCATGGTCCCTGAGAGTGATTCTCTACTCTTCATTATGAATCACCCTTCATTCTTTATTATGAATGGCCTGTGTTTGCCACTGAATATCGTTCTCAGCCTGCTTCTGCCCATGAAAGGCTGGAGCCTTAAAAGCTCTTTTCATTTTAAACTGTCCTTTCCAAGTTGGTGGTGCTTCCGCCAATACAGTTTTCTTAAAACTCTGTGAGTTTTTTATGAATATTACTGGGATTCAGTCTTGGGGGAGGGAAGCCTCAACTAAAAAATCTTTTCAAAGTAGTTTATTTTCTCTTTGGCTAAAAATCATTGGAGTAGGGGCAACGCCCCTAAGATTCTTTTAAAGCATGCCTTAAAAGATGCTTTTTTTGATGTGTTCTAAAAGAGCTTGCAGCCATACCCTTGGGGCTATAATTTACTGGCAATGCCCTGGGTTTGATACATGCCCTAAGGCATTTCTTACTTTGAGAATCTTCTGTTGGTTATAAAGAAAGAAAGGATGAAAAATATATTTGTTTAAACCCAGCAAGTCCTAAGTCCTTTATATTTTCTACAATCTGCGTTAGAAAATTGAATATTCATCTTAGTTCATCTCTTCTATATTCACACCTTATCTATGGCTAAAAATGTTGGCATTTTCAACATAAGCTGGAAAGTCTCCTTACCCAAAACTATCAATTCTTAGGTATATTTTCCATTTGTAATGCTACTGAAATGTTTGGCACTTAATCAAAAAGATGGCCTCATTGCCTCCAATAACAATTTTCTCACTGTCTTGCTCAAGAGTTCGTGGTCTCCTTAGGGCCTGTGTAGTTTCCACCTACCACTAAGATTTGGGGTTGTATGTTGCTACAGCACAGTCTAAACTCTCCTGGGTGCTACATCGACATCCATCTCATTTGATTCTCACAAAAAGCCTGTCAATAAAGATGTGTCTCTTATTCTAGTATGCTTTCTAACCAAGAGGTGGTTGGGGGCTCTGCCAACATCACCGTGGTCCTCAATATCTGGAAGAGCCAGTATCTGTAATATTGCTGGCATGTGGCAGAAAGAAAAGAGAATTCTACAGGATTGTACACAGGCAGTTAATGCTCAGCCCACATCATGTCACTTCCACTCATAAGTCATTAACTAAAGAAAGGGAGATGGGCAAACTGAATTCAACAAAGTAGGAAAGTACAATCCTATCTCATATTCAGAAGGAGAGAAATAAATATTTGTGATCAATCCAAATGACTACCACCTCATGAAAAGCTCCCAATATACTTCTTGTCATAAAGTGGATACTCAACAAATAATAACTGTTGCAGCCATTATCATTATGGTTATTGCATCTGCTATGGTCTACTCTTAGGCATGCATACTGCTGGCCATCTGTCTCCATATACCCTTGTGATATGATATGAAATAAATGGAATTGGTGTTTGAGTCTGAAGTTGGTCATTTACCAGCTACATAAAAGTGGGCATATCATTTGATTTCTATGTACCTACATCTAAAATTTATTTTGCTGATTTTAAAACATGATACAAATGTAGGTCAATCCATAACACACTGAGTCATGCATCACCTAGAAGCTCTGCCTAATTTTGGATCTTATTCTCCCAATGTAACTATTGCCCCCATTAGAGCTTTGGGGTAAATTAATTCTATTCTATTCTATTCTATTCTATTCTATTCTATTCTATTCTATTCTATGTTATTATTTTATTTATTTTTTAATTTTATTTTTTAAATTTACCTCCAAATTAGTTAGCATATAGTACAACAATGATTTCAGGAGTAGATTCCTTAATGCCCCTTACCCATTTAGCCCATCCCCCCTCCCACAACCTCTCCAGCAACCCTTTGTTTGTTCTCCATATTTAAGAGTCTCTTGTGTTTTGTCTCCCTTCCTGTTTTTATATTATTTTTACTTCCCTTCGCTTATGTTCATCTGTTCTGTGTCTTAAAGTCCTCATATGAGTGAAGTCATATGATATTTGTCTTTCTCTGACTAATTTTGCTTAGCATAATACCCTCTACTTCCATCCACATAGTTGCAAATGGCAAGATGTCATTCTTTTTGATTGCCAAGTAATACTCCATTCGATGGACATTTGGGCTTTTTCCATATATATATATACATATATATATATATATATATATATATATACACATATATGTATATATATACCACATCTTCTTTAGCCATTCATCCATCGATGGACATTTGGGCTCTTTCCATATTATGGCTACTATTGATAGAGCTGCTATAAACACGGGGGTGCATGTATCCCTTCTAAAGAGCATACCTGTGTCCCATGGATAAATGCCTAGTAGTGCAATTGCTGGATCATAGAGTAGTTCTATTTTTAATTTTTTGAGGAAACTCTATACTGTTTTCCAGAGTGGCTGCACCAGCTTGCAGTCCCACCAGCTGTTCATAAGAGATCCTCTTTCTCCACATCCTCGCCAACATCTGTTGTTGCCTGAGTTGTTAATGTTAGCCATTCTGACAGGTCTAAGGTGGTATCTCATTGTGGTTTTGATTTGTATTTCCCTGATGGTGAGTGATGTTGAGCATTTTTTCATGTGTCAGTTGGCCTTCTGGATGTCTTCTTTGGAGAAATGTCTATTCATGTCTTTTGCCTATTTCTTTCCTGGATTATTTGTTTTTTGGGGTGTTGAGTTTTATAAGTTCTTTATAGATTTTGTATACTAACCCTTTATCTGATACGTCATTTGCAAATATCTTCTCCATTCCATCGGCTGCCTTTTAGTTTTGCTCAGTGTTTCCTTTGCTATGCAGAAGCTTTTTATTTTGATGAGGTCCTAATAGTTCATTTTGCTTCTGTTTCCCTTGCCTCCAGAGACATGTTGAGTAAGAAGTTGCTGAGGCCAAGATCAAAGAGGTTTTTGCCTGCTTTCTCCTCGAGGATTTTGATGGCTTCCTGTCTTACATGGAGGTCTTTCATCCATTTTGAGTTTATTTTGTGTATGGTGTAAGAAAGTGGTCCAGGTTCATTCTTCTGCATGTCACTGTCCAGTTTTCCTAGCACCACTTGCTGAATAGACTGTCTTTATTCCATTGGATATTCTTTCCTGCTTTGTCAAAGATTAGTTGGCCATACATTGTGAGTCCATTTCTGGGTTCTCTACCTGTTCCACTGATCTGAGTGTTTGTTCTTGTGCCAGTACCATATTGTCTTGATGATTACAGCTTTGTAGTATAGCTCGAAGTCTGGGATTGTGATGCCTCCTGCTTTGGTTTTCTTTTTTAAGATCGCTTTGGCTATTTGGGGTCTTTTCTGGTTCCATACAAATTTTAGGATTATTTGTTCTAGGTCTGTGAAGAATGCTGGTGTTATTTTGATAGGGATTGCATTGAATATGTAGGTTGCTTTGGGTAGTATTGGCATTTTAACAATATTTGTTCTTCCTATCTAGAAGCATGGAATCTTCTTCCATTTTTGTATGTCTTCTTCAATTTCTTTCATAAGCTTTCTATAGTTTTCAGTGTATAGATTTTTCACCTCTTGGATTAGATTTATTTCTAGTTATTTTATGGTTTTCAGTGCAATTATAAATGGGATCAATTCCTTGATTTCTCCTTCTGTTGCTTCATTGTTGGTATATTGGAATGTAACCGATTTCTGTGCATTGACTTTATATCCTGCAACTTTGCTGAATTCATGAATCAGTTCTAGCAGTTTTTTTGATGGAATCTTTTGGGTTTTCCATATAGAGTATCATGTCATCTGTGAAGAGTGAAAGTTTGACATCCTCCTGGCCGATTTGGATGCCTTTTATTTCTTTGTGTTGTCTGACTGCAGAGGCGAGGACTTCCAATACTATGTTGAATAACAGTGGCAAGAGTGGATGGACATCCTTGTCTTGTTCCTGACCTTAGGGGGAAAGCTCTCAGTTTTTCCCCATTGAGGATGGTATTAAGTGTTGGGTCTTTTGTATATGGCTTTTATGATCTTGAGGTATGATCCTTCTATCCCTACTTTCTTGAGGGTTTTTATCAAGAAAGGATGCTGTATTTTGTCAAATGCTTTCTCTGCATCTATTGAGAGGAATATATGGTTCTTGTCCTTTCTTTTATTGATGTGGTGAATCACATTGATTATTCTGTGGATACTGAAGCAGCCCTGCATCCCAGGTATAAATTCCACTTGGTAGTGTGAATAATTTTTTTAATGTATTGTTGGATCCAGTTGACTAATATCTTGTTGAGGATTTTTGCATCC
Organism: Prionailurus bengalensis; assembly: GCF_016509475.1. Taxonomy (NCBI): domain Eukaryota; kingdom Metazoa; phylum Chordata; class Mammalia; order Carnivora; family Felidae; genus Prionailurus; species Prionailurus bengalensis. The sequence continues at coordinate 84,390,641 of NC_057345.1, read as the reverse complement.
ATGTTCATTAGGGAAATTGGACTGTAGTTCTCCAACAGAGAACAGAGGACTATAGTTCTCTGTCTGGTTTTGGAATCAAGGTAATGCTGGCTTCATAGAAAGAGTCTGGAAGTTTTCTTTCCATTTCTATTTTTTGGAACAGCTTCAAGAGTATAAGTGTTAACTCTTCCTTAGATGGGGTAAGTTAATTCTTAACCCTTCCAGAAAACAAACACTACTCCCTGGAATGTCTCTTTCCATAATTCTTTGGTGATTCCTTGAATACTACCCAGTGCAAATTACTTCTTTCCATGTTCTTTTCCCACTATGCTCTAGGTGTTAGTTGTTTCTACTAGGCCTGAAATGATTCTCTAAAATGCAACCTTTTATTGTGAGTAAATTTCTCAATAATCTTGACTTGGTATAATATTCCTAGCTGATGTATTTTAGGCATTTCTTGACTTTAGCACCTGATACAGTTTTCCTGTCCAAATCAGCTCAGGTATCATTCTTTCTCACATCAATGTTATCATTTCTACTAGTATCAAGACTTTATAGCTCCTTGCAAATCTCCATCTTATTCAAATTTAACTGATTTACTTTCATCTTCGTTCAATTCCAGAGACCATACCCTCAACCCTCCTGTCAAAGTACCAACAAAGCCACTTAAAATTACAACTCTGCTATGAAAGATAAATGTATTCTGCTGTAATTGTGTATAATAAAGGAATTGACCTAGTTAGGGAGGTCAAAGGAGGGTTTCCCAGTGAAAGCATGGTTAAACTAACATTAGAAGAAAAAATGGGAAGAAAAATTACACCTTGCTATTATTTACTGTTGTTCCAATTCCATTATCTCAAATGTGAGTTTCCATTTGACTACAGTCATATATTACCTTCTAATGGCACTGTTTTTTAATTACCAAATCTTTGTTTTTATTTCAGACTCCAGACCCTAAACTTCTCTATGCTTTCCTTATATACCTCCCACTTGCTTCACCATCTAAAATTGGCCTCTATTGTTAACAATGTCATATTACATGAAAGACTGTCCCAACGGGATGAACTCCCTGCCAATCTCCAAATTCCTCAACCTATCTAATATACCCACCCTGCCCCCAATTACTCTTTATTATGCCAGCCTATTTCCTCACAGTAAGTCACAGTCTAAAAATACCTTTTCTTTAAATCTGTTTATCCTATTTAATATGGATTCAAGAGCATCTATAATACTTCCTGGCATTCAGTATGTAATCACTAGATACTTGTTAAGCAAGTGAATGAATGGATGAATGAATGAATGAATGAATGTTCTTTCCTTAGTTCTTTCACAGAGAAAGTGGAGAAGGTTGAAGGTTGAGAGTACCATAAATGTAAGTCATCTCCTCTCAGCCAGGTAACTCAGTTTTCTTTTTAAGTCTACCTACTAAGTCTCCTTTGCCTCTCCTACATCATTTGTTCATAGAAATATTCATGCCACTCTCCCTTCCACCAAATGACTTCTAATTTGCTAAGATCCAAAGGAGCTCCTTCAAATTCCTTCCAGTTTTGCTTTCTTCATTTTTCCACCATCAGTCTTGTCTGTTTGAGCTATTCTCTTTAAATGAGCAGGAAAGTGGAAGCCAATTTGATATAATAACCTCAACTTTCACTCATTTCACTTATTTGCTCATTTATCAAAAATGTTTTGATGCTCCTTTGTCTAGGACAACAGGGATTATCCCTACCATTAAGAAGCTCATAGAAGGGTCATGTTCTATAGTAACTGCATGTTCAAGGCCCTGCATGGTCTGCCTGTTGTCTTTTCTCTGTATGCAACTTTTTTCTCCTATGGCCTAGTCCATGTATTATCCATGCACTGCCCACTAGAGCTTTCTAAGAGGATGAAAATCTTTTCTTTTTGCGCTAAAACAATAGCCACCACCTTTACTTGACCATACAACACTTGAAGCATGGTTAGTGACACCGAGAACTGGATTTTAAATTTTATTTAATATTAATTTAAATTTAGATTTAAATTTAAATACACATGTGGATTACTAATCTATTAGGATGTTTCTAGCCACTCTGCTGTTTTATCAGTTCTATTAGTTTCTTTCACATAGCAAGTTGTTTTTGTTCTCAAGATTTTTGCACATGCCATTTTCTCTACCTGGAGTGCCTCGTGTTTGCCCCTGCACTCTTATAAAACTGTTCACATGGTACTCATTCTCTTCCGTGAGAACTTGGCTTAAGGGTGCTCTCCTCTTCTTCCTGAACTTCTCATCTAAAGCAGAAATCTCTTCATATTTTGACCCCTTATACTGTCTATCTCTCCCTTCTGTTTGCTATTTCCTTTACAACACTTACCAAAACTGGAAGTATTTCACGTATTTGTCTGCTTTCTTGATTATAGTGTCTCCCCCAACAGAATATAAGCTTAATGAAGGCAGAGATTATGCAAATCCTGTAAATCCTTGTGATTCCACAGACTTAAACAGTGTCTGTTCTATAGTAGACATTTATAAATATTTTTGAATTATTGAGTGAGCAAATGATGGCTATAATTTTAGCATATATAAAGTATGTGGGAGTATGTGAAGTAGTGAAAAAAAATCTCCTTAAAACAGAAGCAGGGATAGAGTTCAGTACAGATTTGTATGAGCTAAGTGGAAAAGACAGTGAAGAAAATTCTAGGCAGGAGAAACATTCTGTGTAAATGCATAGAGGCATAAAAAGCATGACCTGTGTAGGAACAGTGAGAAATTATATGCAACTGAAGTGTTGCACTGTTTCTTCACTTGAGACCTTCTTCTCCTTCTCAGGAAAAAGAATTATTTATTTCCAAGAGAAAGTCATCCACCAATGTTCTTGGTCTGATACTTTTGCCATTGCCTTCTGGAGCATGTCTCATCAATTATCCTTTTATATTTGCTCAATTTCTTTATTCCCACTTTCTGGGCTGCCTAACATATATGCTTGGGTAACATTCATGGTGGGGGGTGGGGTGGGGAAATCCTCTCCATGAAATCCATATAGTGCCTTAAAACCTCTATATTCTTTCTCATTATGCCTACCACCCTTGACTTGCTCACCCCTTGGTGATGTCTTTTGTTCCACCACTTGACTAAACTGCTTTCCTGGAGGCAGTACATCTGTGGTCATTTTTCTTGCTTGACTAAAACTTTGAATAGCCAGCCTTTTAGAGTCAGATGGATAAAGGGTAAACTTTCAAGCTTTGAGTGTAAATCACACTCCACCCCTGAACAGTTCTGGCTTCATCTTTCAAAGTGTTTTTGAAACTATTACACCATCATGTAGTTGAAATGGACTATTTAGTAATGTACTCTCCATAACTGGTGAGCTTGGCTGTTGCCACGTTTGAGAAGTCATTCCTGACCTTCCTAGACCAAGCCTTTTCATGGCAGGAACTATCTCCCTGCTTGTCATTCTATTTCCATTCCCTAGTATGAGGTCAGCCTTATGGTGAATGAGTGATGATGCACTGTATTTAGAGCCTGATTTTTGGTTCTCAGGGAAATTTCCCCTGTGTATGCCTAACTCTCAAAACTTGGAGGCCCTCGGGAATATCACAGGGGAAAATGCATCATTTTTTACATTCTCTAAATGAGAATAGGCACATAGTTTTGAATAAATGAGTGAATACATGAAAAATGAGTGAGAAAAGAAAGGCATAACCACCTTCAAATATGCTTTGTTCATATTAATAGGCAGTTTGCATTTGATTTCAGGGAACAGCAGGAGAGAAAATAAATAAATAAATAACAAGGCAGCCTCCCTATTTGTAATTTAAAATTTGTTTCAGATTCTCCTACTGTAATTAAATAGGTATGCATGGCTTAAGAACTCAATTTAGGCTGACTCTTGTGTTAGGTACCACGGATAACAAAAGAAAAAGAGAACCTTAATTTAATGATGAAGGTGGTGATTTTGATTTGAACTTGAAAGAAACCAAATTCATGCCAAGGGTCATCTCATGGATTTGTGAGTTTTAACAACACTCCCTACTGCAATTTGTCAGAATATCATTTTATACCTTTAATTAATAACTTATCTCAATTGCTTTTTTTTTCAATTAAAGATACTTTCAACCTCACTGGCATAAAAATCTATCATACAGGTTACTACTGCTACTCCCTCTTCTTGTGTTAAAAAAAGAATGCTTAATTTATTAGTTTTCTTGTATGAAAATTATTGTATTGGGTTGCAGGTTTGCCCTCTCCATCTTTTTTGTAAAAAATTGTTTAGCAATCTCTCCTTTCCCTACTGCTTATTTCAAATATTTCCTCTGAAATACACTACCATTTGCTTACAATTATTGTTCATCCAGGGCGCCTGGAGGGCTCAGTCGGTTAAGTTTCTGACTCTAGATTTTGGCTCAGGTCACAACCTCACAGCTCATGGTACAGAGCCTCGCATTAGGCTCTGTGCTATCAGATTGGGATTGTCTGATAGATAATTCCCATTATCTTGGGATTATCTCTCTCTGTCCCTTCCCCACTCTCTCTCTCTCTCTCTCTCAAAATAAATAAACATTAAAAAAATTATTATTCATCCATCCTTCTCAGTGTACTGAAAGTGTCTGAGTAGAGCAGACATTCTCTTTCTTGGGCTTTCCATATGGGAAAGTCATAAATGGAATCAGAAAGTTTATGAGAATTTGTTCTTTTCTTTTTTTAAATATTTATTTATTTTTGAGAGAGAGCACATGTGTGCAAGTGGGGGAGGGGCAGAGAGAGAGGGGGACAGAGCATCTGAAGCCTGCTCCCTGCTGACAGCAATTTGCCCAAAGTGGGCTCAAACTCATGAACCAAGAGATGATGACCTGAGCTGAAGTCGGACATTTAACTGACTAAGCCACCGGGCACCCTGAGAATTTATTCTAGTCCACTGAAGAATGTTTTTTGAATACAGTTTTGAGCAAAATAATAATAATGATAATGATAGGAATAGTAGATATATGAAGATTTGGTATAAAACTCCACAGCAACTTTTTATAATAGTATATAGAATAGTAATTCTACAGTTAAAGATGAGTACCATGGATACCATCATGAAACTTTTATATCATGAGTAATTGCTGACCTGGCACAAAACAAAACTTACTAACTTGTTCACTCTTTCTCTGGGCAATTAAACATCATGACTGCTATGGTTTTAGGAGCTGATACTGTCCTTAATGGTCAAAAACTGTAATTGGCTGCTGGGTCTAGAAAGCAGCCACATTTTGTCAGCAGTCTGTTCATAAGCATTTCTAAAATTTTGGAAGCAACGCACCAGAAGTTCTGATGGCAATCCAGGCCAGGATCTTGTGCCTTTTGTTTCCTCAAGTCTAGGAGAGAGGCAGATGAGAATTTAAGACTAGGATTATATCAACACCTCATCTTCAATGCACCTGCTATCGTTTTCCAAAAGGATCATTTGCTTTTAGTGAAGATGCAGGTAGGGGTGGGAGTGTGTAGAGGGCGGGGAAATTAAAAATGCTACTTACGGAGCGACTGGGTGGCTCAGTCGGTTAAGCGCCTGACTTCGGCTCAGGTCATGATCATGTGGTCCATGAATTCGAACCCTGCGTCAGGCTCTGTCTGTGCTCAGGGCCTGGAGCCTGTTTCAGATTCTGTGTCTCCCTCTCTCTCTGACCCTCCCCAGTTCATGCTGTCTTTCTCTGTCTCAAAAATAAATAAACGTTAAAAAAAAATGCTACTTAAGGAATGCAAACAGAAGGAAGGAACTCATCTCTAGGATTCAAAATAGATTATGTAATAAATCAATTTTCTTACAATCCAGTCTACTCCCCTGAGGGAACATTTTCTAAATGTCTTTATCTTTAAGCAATCCCAGTTTAAGCCTGGAGGGTTTCTCCCAAAGTATAGGGGAAGATACTAATATCAACTGGGACAGCAAGGCCAAGAGGCATCCTATTGTGTTGCAAAAGTTTGTGGTGATAGGAGAAGGGAGTGGTCAGACTTGTGACTGATAATTGCCTCGGAGAGCTTCAGCTCTGAGTAATTGTGTGTGTGTGTGTGTGTGTGTGTGTGTGTGCGCGCGCGCTTGCGCACGGGGTTGGGGGGTGGGGGGCGCTGGGAGGAGAGCAAAAGGGGAACAAAAAGGTGATAATAACTCAGTGGGAGAGGATAATGGAAAGCTCTTGTCCTAACTCCTCATTTGGGACTCTGGGAAGTGGTGGGCTTGGAGTTGACCTGATATGAATATGGTTTTTAGCTTTCATGAGATGCCTCTGTTTCCTGTGTGTATAAAAGGAACCCAATATAAGAGAATCTACCTGGAGTGCTTGTGGCGGTGGTGGGGGCAGGGAAGGGGAGACACATGAAAGAGATGAAATGCCTCTTTAGAGAGACTACAGGGCGATCAATCCAGGAAGAGACTGTATTATGTATTGTCAGACCACAGAGTCCCTGAGATGAGGTAAGATCAGGCCAAGCCAGCCAGTGAAAGCAGCTTCAACCAATCTGAGAGAGGCTCCTACCTTAGATTACTTCAGCCAACACAGACACAAGTGCTGGTTGCTAAGCAGTGCACAGACAGGGAAGGATGCCTCTGTGGGTCTAGAGGAGCCTGCAAACATGCCTTGCGAGAACCTTTTCACCTGTCCCATGAGATTGCGAACACTTAAACGCCATCTTGAAGAACTCTTGGGTTAGGGGTAGAGTGTTTCGGAGGTAAGAAATACCAAGTAATATGCAACCAAAGAAACATTTTACATTATAAGACTAGGCTAAGTTTGAGGTGCTACATATGTTCTGCATTGTAGAATCACTCACATCTGTGATGGGGTTTTCGCGTGGTGGGGAGGGGGGGGTCCAGAGCCAAAAGCCAAGAAAGAATTCTTGAGACATTTTTGGTGCAAAAAAGGTGATTTTCTTAAAGCATGGGGACAGGGCCTGTGGGCAGAAGGAGTTGCACTAGAAGTATGAGGAGGGGCTGATTATATACTTGGGAGTTGGGGGAGGTAAAGGCAAAAGGGAAGTTTCCAAAAGGACCTTCATATGTTAAAGCGGACTCACAAGATACTGGAGGCCTTGTTATTTCTGAGCTATTTTTCCTCTAGTAAGGTATTAACACTAAGACAGTAGGGAGTTCCTGGCGGAATGTTTTACTCTGCCTATCTCAAGGACTTGTCAGTGGGCTGCAGGTTATAAAGAAATTTAATTTTACTTATATTTTTGTCTTGCTTTGTTCCCCACATCACCACAGAGGGGAAGGTGATGTTAGGGCTCCAGGAAGATGAGTCTATGGCTTCTGGAGGTTAGGCTATTGATAATATTGCCTTTTTCTTGTAATTTACTATGACATTTGTAAACTGATGGGGACTCATGTCCTGAGTGACTGTGATCTCTATTAGTTTACCATTTGTTTTTTCCTTTCCTTTGTTCTTGGGCAGCCAGGAGAGCCTGAGGGTTGTCACACATATCCTACCTGTGGTGGAGGTGGTGGCCTTGCTAGCCTGTGCTTTGTCCTCAGCTTGCCTTTGGCTCCCTCATCATTTGTTGTCCCATTACACTTGTGTGAGTCAGTATAAATGAACACATGTTATTACATGCATTTTTAAGACTTTTCTCTTAAAAGATTATAAGAAAATATTTGCCAAGTGGGTGGGTAAAGCACAGTCATCAAAACTGGAGGACTTTGAGAGAAAGGGTACTATTAATAATTACTCCAACATAGCAAGCAAAAACCAAACTATCCCATGCCATCTGGGACACATCCTATAAAAGGAGCTGAATTCTGTTGAAGATGAAAAATTTTGGGGGTGCTGGGGAGAGAAGAGAGAAAACTTTTACTTTAATATATACATTTGTTTTAAAAAAAATTAAAAAGGGGGCGCCTGGGTGGCACAGTCTGTTGAGCATCTGACCTCCACTCAGGTCATGATCTCACAGTTTGTGAGTTCGAGCCCCGCGTTGGGCTCTGTGCTGACAGCTCAGAGCCTGGAGGCTGCTTCGGATTTTGTGTCTCCCTCTCTCTCTGCCCCTCTCCTGCTTGCACTCTCTCTCTCTCAAAAATGAATAAACGTTGAAAAACATATATATATATATATATATATATATATATATATATGTTTTTAAACTGATATTTCCTTAGCTAAGACAGTTTATACAAATAAGATTTAAACTGTTCTAAGAAGTAAACATAAATTCAGTGGATGTAAGTTGGCTAAAAAGTGGACAAAAGAAGAGTTCTCTAATGGAAAGAGATACTTGAGAAAATAGTAATTTAGCAACTAGAAACTAGATTTGAGTGGGGAGGGACACAGCTGGCCAGAAACTGACATTGCAAGGATACTTATAGCTGATATGGATTTTAAATTTCATTTGAACTTTGCTATGCTACTATATCTATCCATATCCAGCATTCCAAGCCTCTGGAAAATCTGGAATGTCCTTCCATTACTGGTTTGGTGGATGTGAGGGAGGGAATGAAGGCATAGGAACTGTCTGCAATAAGGGTGAAGCCAATGAAGCATGAAAATCACTCATGAAACCTAAGAACTAAGACTTAGTGGAAATTGAAAATCCACCAGAAGCAAGACCTCAGAGAAAGATACAACCTGAAAAAATAAGCCCCTTGTGAATTTAGGAGCTATCTGTGGGTACAGGGGTGGGTATGAGTTTCTACACACAAAATTAGGGTTCTGGCAGATCTACCAAAATATTCAAGAAAAGGCTGTTCTCCCATGCCTGGAAACCTAGAAATAACTAGGCTGTGGAAATCTAGGTGAGATACATTTTACACAATTTTATACAATTAAAATATAATTTTAGTGATCAGTCAGTAACATTTATTAAGTCATTCCAAACAGAACTGTTATACTCTATGCAAGGAATACTCACAAACTTAGTTAGTTCTGTCATATAAAATAAAATAAGGAAATTCACAATGGCATTTTTTTCTGTGATTATGGAAATGGTTGTTCCTTCTCATGCATTAACTATAAATAAGTAATACCAATTTTCCATTCTCAAATTGTTTTTATTATTATTAAAGTAACTATAACTTACAGACAGTGGCCTAGATTTATACCCAACTTGTTATTTAAAGTTCATGAAATGCCTTCAGCTCCCTGGAGAACACGCACCAAATACGTATAAAATAATAATAAAATAATAATATGCCCAAGGATAAACTGTGTTCCTCTGTTTTCATACTGTGAGCATCACGGGCATTTTACAGCACAGGTTGTTTATAAATGAGGCCCCCAGCTGTTACTGAGAGACTCAGGCAGAAAACGGGAGTAAACGGAGGATAATAATCCTGATTATAATAGGAAGCTGTTTCTATAGTGACCCAGGGTGAGTTGCATTCTCCCTAGGAGTAAACTGCTCAGTCAGTAGCTCCTACGAAGTACCATGTGGTAAATTACCTCCTTCCAGGTACTAAATGATACCTTGATGCCTTGGAAAAATTAATGGGTGAGTGGTTTACTTTGAGAGCATTTATTCCCTCTGAGTCAACATAGGATTCTGCCCAATTAAGTTTTGGAGGGCAGAATTTGTCCTAGAAAGAGCAGTTTAAAGCTTTAGAGTTATCGAAGCAATATAAAAACTAGTCCCTGATGTATAGTAAAGATAGGACTTCTCACCATGGGTAAGACTTTCATTATCAGCAGAGTTATTACATTTCCCTCAGTGGCCAAAAGAAGGTGGGAAAAGGGTTGGGAGTTACCATTAAAATATGAAATACAGTAACTTCTTCTTTTTGCATTTATTTACAGTCAGCTATCTCATGGTCACTTCTGAAACATGCCAAGTTATTGGGCCGATTACAGTGTCTCAGACAAATCAGACTGTTGCCATATCAGGTAAATAAAAGTTGCTGTTTTCTCTGGAAATATATTTTCTTCATTTAACGGATTATATATTCACTGATACAACATAACATTTAAATAGGCTGGAGGCATTATTGGATTTTGAACTAATTTTTTTTTTAATAGAGAAGGCCAAAATGCCATTTTGTTCAGCATTATCTAATTATTTCTCAAACTCTGTTCTACAGTCAGTTAAATTAAATTAACAAAATTAAATTAATGAATTTTTGAGAAGGGTTTTCTTTTAAAGAATCAGATATTATTGAGGTTAAACAAAATGGATGTACCTTTTTTATATAGTAAAAATGGTTAAAGTGTCTTTGAATCTAATAAGTATAAATTATTGAGTACATATTCTAGTAGTAATTATTTCTGGTGGACTTACTAGGTGATATTAACATTATCACATTTATAAAGCACTTTTATTTTCTGTTAAATTATGAATCTTTTACTCCAGTATTTTAACTGTTATCAAAAGGCAGCTATGAACTAGGGGGAAGTGATGGAAATTCACTTTTTTACAAAGTGAAGTTCTAGGGGTAAAAGTTCACACAGAATTTTCTCTGACTTCTTCCTGCCCCTTTAATGAAGCCTTTTTTCACAACTTTTAAAGTACATTTCAAAGATGAAAATATCATCATGAAACTTGTAGATATGGACATGGATAGAAATAAATATAAGTGCACACATTTGTTTTTGTTAAAATGATGATTGAGAAATAAATTACACAAAGTGTAGCTTTAATATTCAGAGTTGAATTGCTTGGATATCTCTCCTGTCACAGCCACTTAGTAACCATGTAGCAACCCTGTGAACTTTAGATTTCTCATCTGTAAGATCAGAATAATACTCACAGCTACCTGGTGCAGTTGTTCCAATGGTTAAGAGTTTTTGACTAATTTAAAACAGTTAGCACATTGCCTAGTGATAACAATCCTCAAAAAAAATTAGACATTATTAATATATTGTTGTTGTCATTATAATTTTTATTTTAGTTTTGTGACCAGCACTGGTCAATGTTGTGGAGGGTATAAATGATACAGAATACATGGTGTTTGCTATGTTAGGAAATTACCTCTAAACAGTGGGAGAAAATATTAAGAAAAAAAGCAGGAAATGACATGTTGTCAAATATAAGATAATGTAGTATAGATAATAAGCACTATAGACAATACATTTTATATTTATCAGCATCAGAATCCAGTTTTCACTTTTGCCACTGAGCATATCGTATCAAAACACATCAATTCATTCAATCGGCTCATCCTTAAGTAGCTACAATGGACCAGATACTTCTGTTCAGACGTGGATAAAACTGGTAAGAATTCTTCCCCTCCTGGAAGGGGAACACCAAGTAGTGTTAGAGACAGACTTTTAGCAAGTAAGAATAAATAAATAAATATAAATAATTAAATACATACATAAATAAATACATAAATACATAAACAAATACATAAATAGACTTCGATTAACGGTCCTGTGGACAATGGACGGTGGTACTCATTTAGATTAGAGGAGCAGGCAAGACCTCTTAAAAGAAGTGACAAATACAATGATACCTGAATAATAAGCTGAACTTGCCCAAGGGAAGTGTCTAGGGTGACAAGGCTCCAAGTTAGTACTGGGCCTGGTGGGTTTAAAGAATGAAGAGAAGGGAATTGACCCTAAAATTCTGCTTCAAGTTGCTTATTGTGGTTTAGGGGGAATATTTGTAATGAATAGGGGCAGCCCCAGGTCATGTGTGATGTAGCTGCGTTGGAAAGATAGCTACATCACTCCATTGGTTAAAGGAATGATCTGTTGAGTGTTGGGAAATGTGTGAGTATATTTTGTGCTTAGGAAGTGGTGGAACAGGAACATTCTGGGTGGAGGGAGCAGCAGTAGCAAAGTCAAGGATACATGAGATAGACTGATGTTTCAGGAGCTTAGGTTGAGGGCAGGGGAGATGGAGAATGCCGAGATAAACCTGAGAATATAGGCAGGAGACGATTTTTGAAGCCACACTGTGTAGCTGGTAATTTTTTCAGAGGCCATGGAGAATCGCTGTATTGTTTTAAGCAGTGAAGGGCTGTGATCAGATTCTGATTTCTGCAAGTTTATAACACATCAGATTTCTGGGAATGGGGTTTGGAGATCTGCAGTTTTACTAAGCATGCCAAGTGAATCTTGTGCACTACTAAATGTTAAGAGTTACTGTTGCTTTTGTTCAAAGTAGTCTTAAGAATTTTGATAATTAAAAATAAAAAGGAGAATTCCTCATGCAGAGGAGCACAGGGAAACCTTTGGGGGTGATAGGAATGTTCAACATAGTGATTGTGGTTGTAATGACACAACTATACACATATGTTAAAATGCATCAAAATATACACCTGTAATTGAAAAATGTTATTGCTTATAGATGATACCTTGATTAAGCTATTTTGTTTTCAAAGGCCAGTGGACGTGGTGAATAGCAAGGTAGTGTTACCCTTCAAAAGAGGGATGTCATGGGTATACAGAGTCACAAAACTGCAAAGGGATAAATGAAGAAGATAGTAGTAGAAACACCAAATACTCATTTGAAAAGTCAGGTGACAATGAGAAGGAAAGAGACAGGAATGGGAGGACAAGACAGTAGCTTGATAAAGTAGGATGACTGAAGAAAAATTTTCCAGATCACCTATGTAGGTAAAGGAGGTAAAACCAGCAGAGAACAGGAGAATTAAGATGCAGGGAAAAGAAATCATTACTAAGGTAGTTACAATGAATGGGATTCAGAGAAAAAAATGGCAGAATGAGTCTAATCAATGAGAGACTGCACTTTTCTTCTTCAATAATTGAAACAAAGAAAGCAATAATGAGATCTGCTCCTACATTTTTCCAAAGTACTACTTTTCTCAGTGGTGTAGGAAACCACGTTCATGCTTACCCTGCATTCACGTGGACCGGCTCTTTTTTGCCTCCAGTACTAGGACACAATTAAGTCTCTTCACCTGTTTCCACAAAGAATCCACTTTCAACAAGCTCATGGGAGTTAGAGTTTTATTGAATGCCTTGCCTTTGATATGGTGATCATGAGCAGACATTCAAATCTATTCATCATGAATTAAATTCCCCAGGCAACACTGTGCTGCTCTCCCAACTCTGGGAGAACGGGGGCTACTATCCTGAAGTAGACAGACCTGGATTTGAATCCAGACTCCACTTCTTACCAGTTACAGGCTTTTTTGAGCTTCTATTTGCAGGATTTTGAATAGATAGCACATGTGGAGTACATTCCCAGGTAAGCATTCAATAAACAACACCTGTAAGGACAACGATGAAGAAGAAAAAGAGCAAAGGAGAAGGAGAAAGGAAGAGAAGAAGCAGCAGCAGCAGCAGCAGCCACCTCGTCCTGTAGCTGACAGGTTGTAGGCTCTCAAGTTAGCACACACAAGCACAATCATTATTAACGTTAGTATAGCATCATATTATTTCATATTTTATAGCAAAGGTTTTTATGCTGACATATGTTCACACAAAGAAAAAGATAAAGTGAGTATGTGTAGGTGAGTTGTTAAGGGGGTAAATCCTATGGGTTTCCATCATAAGGAGGAATTTCCCCCCCTTTTTCTTTTTACTGTATCTATACAAGAATATGGATGTTAGCAAACCTATTGTGGTAATCATTCCACAATATATGTAAATCAAACTAGCATGCTGTATGCCTTAAACTTATACAGTGATGTTTGTCAATCACTTCCCAATAAAACTGGGGAAAAAAGTATGAGAGAACAAAGGTGCATTTTTTTCCAATCTCTTTAAATTAGCAAGCTTAATGGCAACTAGAGATAAAACTCATATTTGAAAGAGGGGCTATAATCACAGCACTCTGTCCATTTCCAGAAAGATATACTGGAGTCATTAGGAAACTGAGGTCAGAAGATAATGTGACCCATAAACTACTTCTCCTAAAATTATTTGTAATGAACATGGACATGGTTTTCTGGTAAATACAAGTGTGAACTATTATCAAATATCAAGCCATGCTAATTCCATGACTAGCTAGGATGTGAAAGGTAAACCTTCCACAAGACTTTTGACCCTGTAGAAAAATGTAAATGTGAATTGTTCTCTGGATTGGAACAGATATAAACCCCAGGATTCTTTGGGGGGGTGTTTTTTTTTGAAATTTTCTTAATGTTTATTTATTTTTTGAGAGAGAGAAAGGGAGACAGAACAAGCAGGGGAGGGGCAGGCTCTTCACTGACAGAGAGAGCCAGATGTGAGGCTCGAACCCATGAACCATGAGATCATGACCTGAGCCAAAGTCAGACACTCAACTGATTGAGCCACCCAAGTGCCCCGGGGATGTGTTTTTATTTCATAAAGAAGTTTTGGTATTTAAAGAATACTTCATAACAGACCCCATACTTCAAGGAATCTATAGTTGACAGAATAAACAATAAAGGCAAATGACACAGTTTAACACAAATAGCACCTTACTACTTATGACAGAGGCCAGCCCATCTTTGCAAGAAGAACTTTTTGTCAAATTCTCAATTAGTCATGCAATTATTCAAAGAATTAAATGTCTTAAATGTCTCACTATTAAGGTGTATGTGCAATGCTATTATTTCTAACAACACTAACCAACGACCAGGTAAAGGCAAGTTAGCACCATCTAGCATAGAGAAGCATGCACATGATTTTTCAACCCTCCTTTGGTTTTCTTGGTTGAAACCATCTTTTAGATGTTTATTAAGGCACTAATTGATTCAAAGATGTTATGTACTTTCCCTTAATAATTACTGATATTATATTTTAAAAAATTGTTTCCATTTTAGATGCATGCTTCAGAAATATAAATTCATCACATTTTAGGTGTACATAATTAGGTTTAACTGTGAAAATAAACTTGCAAATTCTTATTTTCTTGTCAAATACGATTTCTAGTATATTCAGATTTCTACTGTATCTTTTTTTGTTGTTTTTCCTATATTCCAGCTTTCCTCTCTATTTCTGTTTAAAAATTCTAACACAGAATTTCATGCCAGAAAAAAATTTTTTTCTCCTGAAGCTGGAAGAAATCATTTCAAGTTTCAAGACTGTGAAAATTGACTATGCCTGACTTTTTCCAAATTGTCTCGTAATGCTTTTTGCCAGGCAGATTCTAGGACCAGTTAGTTTATGATCAAAACTTACAGATGGTACTTACAGAAGACTAGCCAGTAGGGCATTTTTCAAGAATGTCAAGATCAAAAACTATAATTAAAGGTTATTTTGGGAAAAGCCAGCGTCCCCATCACTAACTCTACAGGAGAAAAAAAAGAAGAAACGATTTTGTGACAAAGTAATTGCTGACAAAAATATTGTAACCCAATATGTCATTTGAAAACAATTGAATTTCTGGTCTTTTCATTGGGGAACTTTAGCTTGGAAAGTGATAGTTAGGGTTATAGTGTATAATGCTGACTTTTCCTTAAGATCATAGGTTATTTCACAGCTGTCATCTTCCCTGTCACCAAGTTACTGTAGCTCATCCTTACTGGTTGATATCTTTATGCCAAAACCTCATAACATTTAATCACCACAGGCCGAGATCACATGATGGTAAACCTATGATGAAATTTTTACCTCTTAACAACATACAAGTGAAAATTTTATGCACTGAGGCAAAAGCAGGAAAATAATGAATATCTATAGTTTAATTTCCATGCATCACTGCTTGTGGCAGTGAAATAAATACCAGGGTGAAGTAATAGAGTAGTTAGAGGAATGGGCTAGAGGTTTAAAGAAGAGAATTAATATCCGTGATTAAAATTGCATG
Source organism: Prionailurus bengalensis (assembly GCF_016509475.1). Lineage (NCBI taxonomy): Eukaryota > Metazoa > Chordata > Mammalia > Carnivora > Felidae > Prionailurus > Prionailurus bengalensis. Next base: position 84,375,049 of record NC_057345.1, on the reverse strand, counting down.
TATCATTGCCAACGGCTGTGAAAATATGTCAATTGCATGACTATGTCTGTTTCAGTTCCGGAGGAGGAATGTTTAAAATGTAATAATAATTGCTCTGTTTCCTTGCATAAAACAAAGGAAAGTCTTTACTCCAGAGTCTTACTGATACTAAATGAATTTCATGGATATCTGTTTTTGAAAATGATCAACTTTAAGAGTACATATATTTTTATGTACTGGTAAGTAGTTTGGTTTTTCAATCTCTTTTTTATTTTAAAAAACAACCTAATGTTGCATATCTACAGGTTCATCTTTTTTTTTCTTACTAATACTGTAAATTCTAGATAGCAATTCTATAATTATAATTTAATTAGTCCTTGAATTAATATTTGTAGTTCAAGTTTATACTCCTTGACAATGATGATGACTTTATAATATCACATTGCTACAAAAAATGGCACAGTATATTTTCAATATTTTTTATTATGGGTTAGGTTTTTGTAAGTAATAACTGTATATATCCTTAAATTGAAACATGTAAAATGTTCATATGACAGACAACCTATTGGGGTAAATTAAGAATGTGTGATTCATTTCTCTGAGAATTCATCTGATTTTTAGAACTACTACAGATGACACTTTGAAAAAGTATTGCTACTTTTCATATTCCCTACATTTCAGATGTCCTGATCTTCACAGTTGAAGTGAAAAATCAGGCTTCCCAACAAAGACTAGTTTGCAATCCTGGAAGAACATTGTTTTAAAAACCACTTAATGTAGTTACTTTTCCGAGAATTCTTAATTTGTTGTCGTTGTTGTTCTAAGTCTGTGAAGTCATCACGGAGCAGAACTCTCAAATGCAAAGCTTTTTAAACATAATGCTTTATTGGCTACAGAAGACCTAAGATACACTAATTTTCTCGCTATTAGGAAAACAAATCTCAATCTCTCTTTCTCCATCCACCTTCTCTCTCACACACAGCCTTCCTACAGATTCTTCTTCAGTGTTATGCTTCTGTATTTTGTCCCTTGAATGAGATGAGTACCGTACCCTTTGTTTTGCTCAGAAAGGAGGAACCATGTATTTGGTCAGCACTCAACAAATAATAAGTCATGATGACAAGTACTGAATCCAATTTGAAACTGTAGGGGGATATTTAAGTGGCCCCAAATGTCTGCGTTCTAGGAGTTAATTCCATTTGTGGGAGAGCTGCAATTCCAGATTTTTATGTTCACAAAATAATTCAAATTATTGTCTTCTATTTTTAACTGCTGGATGGGCCGAAGAGATTTTCACAGGGAAGATTACAGCCATGGCTTTCACCAAGCTGAAAAACAAGCTTTAATGTGATGATCCACACAAGACCAAACCTGATGAGAAAATGTAGGGTGTTGCTATGGCAATTCCATTCGTTGGAACTTTTCTCTGTTGGCTTCACTCTGTCATTACATTCTAAAAAGAATCGTATGAAAAGGTGTGGTGGCTGTGAAGACAAACGTGAGGCCGAGAAGATGGAGCTTTCTCATCTGTCCTTCCCCAAAAGAGACAATATTGTCACATTGTAATGCCACCCTAATGTAGTCAGAGGGCTGGCTTAGGAGGTGTCATTCTGAGATTTCACTGAAACCCTGGGGTGTATTTCTTTTTCACTTAGGTGTCACACTGGCAAGGCCAAGGTTATGAGCAAAATTACAAGGTGAAGGATGCTCAGATTAAACTGAAAGAGGAAACAGAAGCCTTGGCTTCTGAAAGAATGAAGATCTGTTTTTTTGTTAGGTCGTGGTGGTTGTATTGTTTCTTTATTATTATTATTTTTAGTTTTTAGCAGAGGTTTGATATGTTAAAATGTCATTTAAATCCAAGCATCGACAGTGAATGAATCCGTGCAATATCTCTGATGGAGAGGGAGATTTATTAATTCACCTGATGTCATTTCTTTCCAGATAGACCTTCTTTTCAGGGGTTATAATCAATCCAACTGTTTATAACAACAACCTCAGAATCTCATTACAGGCATTGTCTCCAGCACTTTTTTTCTGATTAATTATCACTTAAACTCTTCACAAACAACCCTCTGAGGTAGATTTATTATCAACTCCATTTTGCACATGAAGAAAAGGAGATTTAGAGCGAAAATGTAATGGCTCAGGTCAACCATCTAGAAAAAAGGACATCAAGAATTTGAATGCAGAACCAAGATCTTATGTGGTATTAAACTGAACGAACTGTGCCACAATCTGATGGGGGAGGGCATTCCTAGGCAACTTATTAATGAGAAGGAAAAACTGAATTTTTACATTACTGTGAAAACATCCTTTTCCAAGGTAGAAAATACAACCAATCAAGTAAGGCTAAGGAGGTGATGTGTCATGTGATGTATCTTGTGCCTTAAAAATTCACTTTGCAATTTTAATTCACCAGTAATAATTTATGGAGATTTTACCATATACTGTTAGCACCAAAAGACTTCTAAGACACCAGTTCCTGCCTCTGAAGAATTTATCAGTTACTGGGAGAACACAGTCAACAAATAAAGTAGGGGTTTAGAAGTGAACCAATTAGAAGTGAACGTAGTGTATTTACCTGTAAGACAGAGGATATGAATTAGTGGCACGATGGCTGGTAAGACCCTCAGGCATGTTTAATTTGACCCACCCAAAGTGGTTTTGAATATTTTTATTCAATGACCACATTTAAAAATTGAGAGATTTCACACAAAATTTGAATTTTCTCTTTAAAAAATCCAAATATCTGTGAACACAGAATTCATATTCCTAGTTGGCAATAATTGGCTGGAGCTCATAAAAAGTGTCTGCTTTAAGAGTGGTATGCAGTCTCTAGTTTTCAATATTCCCCACCCCTACTCTCTCCCTGACACTGAAGTTCAGTGACAACTGTCATTCATCACAAAGCTTGTACCTTGTCTTTCTTATGTCTGTTTATATATGCTGCTTACCTGGCCTGTATAAACTTTTGAGGTGGTGACTTTTGCTGTAAGGACACCAAAAGGCATTTGAAATACCTATGAGTAATAGTTAATAACAAAAAGAACACCATTCAGGTGGTCTTTTTTATGTGCTTTTGTGATATTCTATGGGTGTACTTGAATAGCTAGAGATGAGAACTGGGATATGAATTCAAGTTGCCACTACTACTGAGTTTTTTCAGAGGTATGATTTAATGCAAAACTATTTTGGTGTATCTAATCTGGAGAGGATGTAGGTCATTAAGGTGCCCAGGTATGGGGGTGCCTGGGTGGCTGAGTTGGTTGAGCACCCAACTCTTGATTTGGGCTCAGGTCACTGTCGTGCGGTTTGGGGGTTCGAGCCCTGTGAGCTCTGTGCTCACAGTTCGGAGCCTGTTTGAGATTCTCTCTCTCTCTCTCTCTCTCTCTCTCTCTCTCTGCCCCTCCCTTACTCATTCTCTCTCTCTCTCTCTCTCTCTCTCTCTCTCTCTCTCAAAATAAAATAAATAAAACTTAAAAAAAAAAAAAGATGCCCAGGTGTGGGTGTGATGTATAAACATTTCAGATAAGCAGGCACAATTTATGTGCAAAGAAGATTCCAGTTGGAGAGTCAGATTAAGTAGATGAAATAAGATGGAATAGAGAGTTAGAATGAGTAAATGAGAGAGAGAGAGAGAGAGAGAGAGAGAGAGAGAGAGAGAGAGGTATGGATGGGGGGGAGAGATTTTAAAAGTTGTGAGATTATAGCTCCTCAAGTCCTTAAGCATTGCCTAAAGCCTTGGCCCTTTCCACCATTCATCCAGTAGCTTCTGATAAAATGGACTATGAGGTTTTTTTTCTCTTGCTTTTATCTCTGCTTGGAATGACTTTTTTCTCTGCAAATCTTCAATCCATCTGATATTCTCTTACTCTTACATTTTAACACCTGGTTCAAGAGGCTCATATTCTACTAAGCATTTTTGTTGCCCTTTAGAGAAAAACAATGTATTCCTTTACACTACAAATACCTTGTATATGCTTCATTTATTAGACTTAACTACATCCCATTGAAATTATGTATTTATATGCCTGTCTTCCCTAGCAGACTTTGAATTTTTGGGAAGGTGCCATGTTTTACTTATCTTTGTATCTCTATCTCCCAGCATGGTATAATAAATATTTGTTGAATAAGTAAATAAATACATTCTCAAAAGGGAGCCAGATTAAAATATTTCATTACAATTTTCTTGACCTACTGACTAATCACATAATCTTAAGAAGCCAACATTTCACTCAAAATGACTAGTTTACATATGTAATTATTAATCCAATTGATAAAAATTGTGATAACATTCTGAAGTCGTGTGTATGTGGTTTGTGTATACACCCATATCTATATATATGTATCTATAATTAGTTGAATGTGTTCTTCATCAGGGGTACTAAAGTGGACACTCTGGAGAGCATCTGAGTGAAATTTATTTACATAACTAAATAAGCATTTAATTTCATTATAAAATTTACCAAATACACCTCCTCTATCCAGTCACCCACAAAAGTTACCATGTTCTTTTGAAAGATATCATCATTAAAATATTAACTAAAAAAAGGAAAAACAATTGTTAAGTCCTATCTATAGCACTTGGCATATATATTTTTTGATTTTATTGAAATACAATAGAAAAAATGCACAAAAGTTTACAGCTCAACTGAACACACTAGTTGTATAAGTAGCTCCCCGGTCAAAAATACATTACCACTAGCTCTCCAAAGCCCCTTATTTCTTCTTTTGTCCATAGACCTCTTGTGAAATTACCATATTCCAGACTTCTCGAAGCATAGATAAGCTTTTGCCTGTATTTTTAAAGTTTTTTTTTTAATGTTTATTTTATTTTTGAGAGAGAGAGACAGAGCACAAGTGGGGGAGTGGCAGAGAGGGAAGTAGACACAGAATCTAAAGCAGGCTCTAGGCTCTGAGCTGTCAGTACAGACCTCAGTGCGGGGCTTGAACCCACAAGCCGTGAGATCACGACCTGAGCTGAAGTCGGACGCTTAACTGACTAAGCCACCCAGGTGCCCCAGCTTTTGTCTGTTTTTAATAATTGGAATGTTTATTACATTTAAAACTTACTGCTTACACAATGCATGCATTATGACTACATAAAAAAAAGCATCTATTCTTAATTCTGCAGAGTTACAAAGGTGGAGAAGACATAATCTTGAGATTCCAGAAGCTTATCTCATGGAGGAGGTAACACATAACCAAATACCTATGGACACAGTAGATGGTAAATGAGCTCTGAGTGATAGCAGAGTCTTAAAAAAGGAATCTCTCATCTGGCTTCATACAAAGTGTGGAATCACTACTGAGGTTCTGAAAAACGCATGATTTTAACAATACATTTCTTTCAGGTTGGTGGAAAGAAAGCTATTTACATCACCATTATTGTGATAAGGTTATCTCATGGATAGATGTAGATCTCTGTAATCTTCTCTCTGATAGAAGCCTCTTAGATCATATTAAAGATGGGTTCAAGGAGAAAAGCTGGCAATGGGCAGGATGGCAAAACACCCTCGGGTTCTTCTTCGGAGGAACTACCATGGTAATTGGTGACCAGAAAAGTGCATCATGGCTGACTTTTAAAACTACCCTTTCATATGGATGAGAAGTTATACAATGCTAGAAGAATGCTGCTAGGGAGTAATTTTCTGTGGGATTGCCTGGTGTTGAGCTTGCACGTAAAAAGTCTTCTAGGTTACAGAGATAATAAGCAAGGTGGGTCAATAGTCTCTGAGAGGCAGAATAGCCATTGGGGACTAGGAGTGTAAACTCATGAATATGATACACTATTTTTCAGAAATGCCTTCTTTATGCTTCGATGAAAAAGTAATGCCCTTTGTCAAATCCTCTTTCTTGGAAACAGAGGGGTCCCCACTCTATTAAACAGTTGTCTGCCCTAGAATCAGTTTAATCTCCTAAATTAAAGGATCTCATCACCCAGAGCCTTACACAGTACTTTGGGCTGGGTCTCATTAGGCAATGCTTTCCTTTACGGGTTACTTGCTTCAATAGTTTGCCATTCCTGTCTTTACTCTGGTATCAGCTCAGGAAGCCATTTGTTTATCTTTCCTCTCACTGTAACCAAAACAATTCCCTTAACAAAAATTCTCTTCTCAAGAAACTCTAACTAGTATTGGAGAAAAACTGCTTTCTCACATAAAGTAGAATGTTCAGAGGCCATACTATTATTGCATAATGTTCCAAGAACAGTAGAATTTGGCCATAACTGTGCATTTATTTTGGTTTCAAAAAATCAACAGGATGAATCCCGTCAAAACTCCAAAGGACTCAGTTTCCCAGAGTCATGGTAGAGAAGAAGTCTGGTCAGGATGGGAACAGGGCCTTAGGATGAGCGTCCCCAGGGCATAATAAGAAAAGAACCATATGCAGTTGAGCTCAAGCACTCAAGTAACATAATATGACGACATTAACTTAATGGCACAAAGTGAACAAACCTCTTCTCCCTTGAGTCTTGGAAATGGATGTTCCCTCAGCATATAAGAGAAAGTGCTTCCTCTGTGCCTTTTTGGATAGTCTGTCCCAGGACTGCCTTAGGGAGGATTGCTTTCTCTAAGCCCCAAATCATATAAACACTAGTTCTTAGGTTCATTTGAAGGATGTGTTAAAAATAAACTTACTTTGTGGTATAGTCTCAATTATGGAAAAACAAAAACTATATATTTATATAGTTTTAGAGAAAGGAACACACACACACACACACACACACACACACACACACACACTCTAAAGAAAGAAATAAAATACACCCAGGGATTCTTCTTTCTTGTTTGAGTGTATCAACATGAATTGTATTCTTTTTTTTAAATGTTTATTTTTGAGAGAGATGAGTGCAAGGCCAAGGGCAGGTGCAGAGAGAGAGGGGGACAGAGGATCCAAAGTGGGCTCTGCACTGACAGCACAGAGCCTGATGCAGGGACTGCACTCATGAACCATGAGATCATGACCTGAGACAAAGTTGGAAGCTTAACTATTGAGCACCCAGGTGTCCCAACATGAAGTTTTTTCTTAAATCCATCTATAATTTTCCAATTTTATACATCAATATTACTTCTACAAACAGAAGTGAAACCAAAACTGTTATTAAAAAAATATGAACCAGGGGTGCCTGGGTGGCTCAGTCGGTTAAGCATCCGACTTCGGCTCAGGTCACAATCTCACGGTCCGTGAGTTTGAGCCCCGCGTCGGGCTCTGTGCTGACTGCTCAGAGCCTGGAGCCTGTTTCGGATTCTGTGTCTCCCTCTCTCTCTGACCCTCCCCGTTCATGCTCTGTCTCTCTCTGTCTCAAAAATAAATAAACATTTAAAAAAAATAAATAAAAAATAAAAAAATATGAACAAATGAGTTATTAGAGATTTTAATTTGAACTCTGGGGAATGATCAGTAGTTGTGGACCTGTCTAGGCTCACAGCAACATTATTAAAATAGGTCAAGATTGGGTGTTCCAGAAAGGTAGGGAGAAGTGAGAGATTCCTTGCTCTGTACCCTTCCTCTGCTGTACAAAATGTAGCAACTGAGTTAACTTAAATCTAGATATTGACTCATGTGTTTCTTATTTGTCTTTCATATCCTTGAGATAAACTTGTAGCCCTAGTAAAGATCTAGTACTAATCAATGCATATTCATTAATAAACAATTGAAGGAATGGATGAATTGAAAGCATAAATGAATGACTGAATTTCCCAACAACCACAGGTGAGGTTTTCTAAATGTCTACCCTCTGTCCTCCAACAACTGCAGATTCTAAATTCACAATTTGATTTAGAAAAATGCAGAGTTGGTGTTTCTTAATTTCTTTGATTTCTTTAATTCCTTCTCAGAAGTACACATTATTTGTTCTTAGTTTCTATTACATCTACCTAAAACAGAAGTTTCTGGTAAAGTATGCAGTAACTTTCACTGTAGGAAACTGTGCACTATTTGACTGAGAGTATAGATTAGATGACAGCAATCACACTTGGGAAAATTTATTTATAAAATCAAATCAGTCTGTCTTATGAATCAAAACTGTCATGGTCAGTGTAGATGGAAAAAGAAATTGTATCATATGTCTTGGACCAAGAGCCAATGATGTAATGATATAAAAATTAGTCAGCTTTTTAATAAGATACTGTATTAGTGTTTTACATATACAATTAAAATCTGAGATTTCAAGGAATAGGTGAATTACTAAAAATAATATAAAAATCTACATAATATTAGGTAATTGAGATAGAATAATACATAGAGTCATTCACTTTCTTTTTCAGAGTTGTTCACTTTTTAAAATTTATTTATCTATTATCCAATTGTAGTAGAAGAAAGCATCATCAGGTATGTGTTAGTATTTCAGGAATAAAACAACACCAGGAAGAAGTAATTTGAGCAGCAGAACAATATTTTATGAGGATGTCTCCTTTTTTTCAGAAAGTGTTCCTGGTACTGATCTGATTTTCCAAGGAATCTATGACTCAAAACTAGATCAGGATGCCTGCTTTCAAGTTCATCAGATTTCTGGTTGCTCAGTCATCAAGGTCCTGTTAAGGTGTCAGGGACGTCACTTACCACTTATGAATGCAAACCAACCGATTGTGTTCCTTATCTGCTGAGTAGTACTTACAAGAGGGGTAGATTTTGAGACTGATTTTCCTGAGAAAGTTGATATTTTCATAGAAATGGAATAAATTCCATTCATCTACAGTGAAAAGTTGGTTTCTACTCATTACTAAAATTCCCGTGGAAAACAAAAGGAGGAATGGATGGTGAAGTCACAGGTACCTTTTACTTTCTCTTAATTGTACGTTTGCCCTACAAAGACCTTTATTAGTAATCTGTTCTTCAGGATTTATCACAAAATCTCCTGCTCCTGTAGGTAGGGGATTTTCTCAATTCCTGGACTATTTATGTGATAAATGAGCATGAACCTCTCCGTGACATGTCTATTATCGAATTGAACTGTTATTTAAATCTTGCATTGCCATTTAATTTCTCATTTATGTATGTTTTATCTCTGCAACTGAATTGTAAGGTTTGGGAAGGTCATAGAACATATATCCTATTTTCTATTCTGCCCACGTGTCTTTCATAGTCTTTGGTAGGTACTCAATAAATATTGATGGATAGGATAAGATTCAGCTGAAAATACCAAACCTGGGCCTTGCCTGTCAGCTCTCGGTTCAGTTCTATGACTTGCAAATTTAATTTTGAGTGAGTACAAAGTACTCACTTACTCTGCAAAATAAAAAACTGTGCATATTTGAAAAGAATCTATCTTCTGCTGGTGACATCAAAATTCTAGATTTTCTTTCTCTCTGAAAGGCCCAAATAATTTGCACATTTCTACTACATTAATTTACAAGAACTGTAATTTTAAAGCAACATTTCAAATACACATACCCTGCAAATATGTTTTAAAATAGGACATCTCTGCTTAGTTAGGACAGGTTTTACACTACAGGGAATTAGTGAATTTTACATGAGAATTATGAACCCATCAGTGTTAAGTACCAACAGCCTCCTAATTTGAATTAATATTCAATAAAAATTACATCCAGAAGACAGATGAAATTTTTTAATTAGTTTGTTTGCATTATATGGGTAAAAGCTAAAGGTAAAACCAAATAGTATTAGGGCAAGGCTGAGTCTTTTCCGTTTACTGAAGAAAAAATAGTCTGTTTCAAATAAATATTCAATTTGCTAAATGCTTACTTTATGTCCAACTGGCAAATTACCTTAACAATTAGGTATTTTCTTACTAATGTAGAGGAGCATTCAGGCAAGAACTTTCAAGTACAACATACCAATATATCATTGTGCCATAGTTCTGTAAGGCAGCTGCCATACTGTATCAGGTGAGGCATTTAATCCCAGCAGACAGGAAAAAAATATATTGTGTCCAATCAAAGAGTGATAAATTTGTTCTTACAGTATCACTTTAACATTTTCAAGCCAAATAATATTATGCAATCAAAGATATCAAATTGGCATAAACCATTCATTTACAGGAACTGAAATAGGAAACTAGAATTAGAGACTTGAAAAACAGAAACTTTATACTTAACAGCCTTAAATATGCCTTTTCCTTTTCTTTCTCTGCAACAAAAAAGCTTTACAACAGCATCCTACCTTAGTGGTATCAAAACAGAGGGCAAGGGGATGGGCAAGGGGGTGCTAATAGTTGCTTAAGCAATAAAAAAATTCACGATACTGTATTGTGGTTTAAAAAAATGACTGTCCATATTTAGGTTGATGAAATGCTGAAAGGCCTAACTTTTGGATGTTTTTTAGACTACGCAGTTTTTCCATATTTTTAAATAAAAAATACGGGGAATCAGCAAAATTATGGAGTGTATTATAGTGCTCATTACGTACTTCCAGGATTTGATTTAGAGAAAAATTAAAGCCAAGTGGCTTTGATAAAACAGAAATTTAACTCAGAATGAATGGCCATTTTATGCTTTTTTTTTTAATGATGAGCTTTTGAATAGCTCTGTTTTAAAAGAGATATATTTTCTATTTAAATGGGCAAAAAAGATACTAGGAAAATGGCAAAGCTTTGGAAATAAGACAACAGAATCCCCATATATTGCCTTTGTTTTGTCATTTTGTTTGTAAGCCACTATTCATTTAGATTTAAAGGCTGAAATACTTCCCAATAATCTTTCAGCTTCAGATTCCTCCTCCTAATTGCTATACATATACTGACATTTACCTTTTACTGTAATTTAGCTATTTTCTTTTGTTCTTTGCTATCTTAAAAAAAGAAAAGTTATCTTAAAATTATTTTTCTTTCTGTAGGCATAAAAAGTTTTCAGTTCCTGTACTATTCTGGAAAAAAAAATGAATCAAAATGATAGCCTAGATTAGAAATAATTATTTAAATTGCCTCAGTTTCAGGAAATTGAAAAAGACAAAGCATATTTTCATTTAATACTATCTCATTTTAAACAAGCTCCTTTAGGAATCTTGGCTACAACCTGCCTGACCAATGTCCACTAGATGACACTGTTGTATAAGCACAATGAGAGGCCATAGCTTTGACAATAACTAATTTATCATATATATATATATATATATATATATACAAATATATATATATTTAGATATTGTCAGTGTCTCTTTTTCAAGATGAAGCTGGCTTAGCATTTTTAATTGGATGTGGCTGATAATTACAACTTCATATAATTTAGAGTAAAGCTACCTTCAAAGGTTAAAACGTAGGGACAAAAAAAACATCTATTTCATAGCATGCATTTTTGCAATAAAATCTTTCAAAACCTGTATATTTCACAGTTAAAATAGACTATATTATGAATTGTAAATTGTGCCATTTTAAATCGAGTGACAATGATTGGACTGACAACGTTGGTTTTCAAGTAGTGTTTTGTCAGTAATCTCTCTTTCTCTCTCTCCCTTCCTTCGTGTCTTTTCAGTTCTCTTTTTCTTCCCTTCTTGATTCTGGACTGGGAGCCATTCCAGTGCGGTGCCAAAGTCAGGGGAAGAATCGATAGTCTTAAGCTAACAGCCACTATGCCACATTGTTGCCAAGCCAGGAAACTTCAGCCTCAGAAAAAAAAAAAAAACAAACAAAAAAAACAAAAAACAAAAAACAAAAAAACCCACAATCTTGATGCACTTGTGTAGACAGAGCCATTGAAGGAAACTGACTGCCTGGAATTGTACACGTATTTCAGGATATAGAGGTTTTCCTGTAAAATCCACTCTTTGAAGATAAAATGTAGATGATTGAGATTTTCCCTGATATTAGGATTCCTTTGTAATATCTTGTTCTTATAGTGATGCTCAAAATCAGTGTGACATTAAGTTTATTTTCTGTGGCTTTAATTTAATAAGAATGTTGAAGTAAAAAGCATTCATGCTCTCTCCTATACATCACATACACTAATCTCATGCTCTTTACCTGAAAATCTCAGAGGGGCCAGGCCTAAAAGGAAATTACTCCAAGTGTGAGTGGTGATAGAAGTGTTTTATGGTATGTCTCAGAGGGAAGCAACAGACATGTCACGTTGTTTGTTTGTTTGTTTGTTTTCCCTTGTTTTAAGCCAGGAATGCTGGAGCTAGGAAAGCAGAGGGAGAGCTGCCCTGCCCTTCTGTGAAAAGGCCACAACCCGCTGTAGTACCTGCACTCAGCAAAACAGGCTACATACCTTGAGTTCTGAGTTTTCACTAGACTATGTTTTGCCAACATGATCTGTGAACAAAAATACCAGAGTATGCCATTACATCTCTGACAAGGTATAGAAAAGGGACCCGCACACTAAAATTTGTTTGCAAAGACACGGCCATCATGCTTAAACACCTGAACATCCTCTCAATGTGTGGACGGTGGGAATTTTGATCAGGTGAACCTCACACATACTTCATTTCCTTTTCTTCCTCTTTTTTCACTTCTCCGATTCACTTCTCTTCTATGATTTCTTTCCTGCTTTTTTTCTCCTTCTGCTTACTCCAAAAGGAAAACTGTTCCCTCTAACCTTAACTGAAACTATAATATTACAGATAGAGGGACTTTTATAAAACCAGCTCTTCCACCATAGGCACATTATATAATCACAGCCAGCCTCAGATTTGCCCCCACAAAATTCTGCATAGGTTATTGAGAAGACCAAATGAGATTATAATATTTGTGAACTACATGGCAAATTTTGACAGAGAAGAGGTGTGCTGACCTATAGAAAGCTTCCTTAAAAAACAAAGTGCTTTCAGGGGAAGTGGATGTTAAGGAAAGAATCCAATTCAGTTGTAGACTATAAAGTAATGTTGCTTCAAGTCTAGATAAAAGCAAGGATGTAGAGACAGGTGTGGAAGAAACTAGAAAGTATCATCAAGCTGGGGAGAAGAGGATCTGGAAATGGTGTTACAGGAAAACAGAACGAAGAAGGGGTAACACTATGACAAAAGGCATTACCATTTTTTGAGTACATGTTGGATACTAAGGCACATTTCTCATTTAATTCTCACAAAACTCTTATCAAGAGTTTTTATTAGCACCTAGTTTTTTCTAGTGGTGGCCACAGAGGCTCATAGACTTCAAGTGTCAAGTCTAAGGTACTCTTGGCTCCTAAATGGTAAAGCCTGTGAAATTTCCAAAGTACCTTACACTGCCATCAGACCACCCCTCTCTACCAACACTTTACAGAGAGAGCAGACGGGACTCCAATTTCCACCTTCCTGCAATCCCATACTGATAAATGTGGCATTTGGAAATTTTATATGAACATTCATAATGCATTTTCCTCCAGGAATAAGGCTTGTGATGCTGGGTAGTTATTCAACCTTTTAAATCAAAAGCTTATTTATTTTCAAATGTAGCTGATCTACATGTTCAGAACCTGTATTCTGTAGTAGCACAAGACAGTCTATAGAAAATTATCCTTTATTAATTAAAATGAGAAATTTAAAAGTATACCACTCTTTAACACTTTTACTACTTTCTACCACTTTAACCACAATGGAGAGAATCCATGTCTCTAATCCTCACCCCACGGGTAGATTTAAGATATGTGAAAGTGAAGGTGAGGGATGGACTTCTCAAAATATGTAGGGGATGCTGCAGTACCCATCACCACACACGGCTAATTGCAAGCCATTTGTTAGGTGGGTGACCTTGTGATGGAAAATGAAGGCACGTTTTGGCAGACATATATTCCATGAGACTCAGAAATTCAATTAAATACACAGATACAATAAATTTAGTTCCCATAATAATGCAATATCCCTTCTGAGATCTGAGATGTCCCGGCTTGGCCTTTCCCCCTTTCCTAGCCTGCATGAACATGTCTGAAATATGAACTCTGGATTTCTTACCATTGAATTACTGTAACACATTTAGCAAAAGGCAACATGAATTCAGTAGTTGTTTATAAAACTGAACATATTGTCCTCCTCTTCCCCACACATATATCTTGGTGCCAAATTTTAGATCTTAAATGTGTCCACCAGCTTAGTGTACAGGCTGGGAGATAGGACAAGTATTTTCATTAAGACTTACTTCATTCTGTGGCTCTTACAGCGATGCCCTGCCATATTCTTCCTCTTATGATAGACCTGTGCAGTGGTGATGACTGCACCAGTGGCTTGGGTTCATCATTTATTCTCAGTCCACTGTTCACTATCATTGCACATGAGAGGAGAGCTAATTGATATTTGCTACTTAAATTTTTTTCTATCTCCAGCCAAATATCTTTGGTAATGCATCTCGTTCCTCCAGTTTCCAGCCTCCACTAACATTTTCCATTCATTCTGCTGTATCGTTCCTTCTGACATTACCTATAGTCTATGATCATTTATTTTTCTGATTAAAATTTTCACTTCTCTCCCTATCTAGAAGGCCACAAAGCCCAACAAAATGTTGGGAATTTAAAATAATAAGGATAGCTATGTAATCCTAAAAGATGTGGCTCTGTTCCCACTTGCCTATTATTTTCTGACTAGGTTACCTAAAGACTTACAAATTATAATTTAGTATATGTGACAGGATCTCTGGGCTGCTGAACCTAGAGGTGAGATGTTGTCCAGGACATAGAAAGGGTTTAACTACAGTTGCTCCATTGTAAATGTGGGCTTTTAGCTACCTTCTGTATTGAACAAGGCATTTCCTAGGACTGGATTCCATGCTTTTGCATTTGGTTAAGAAACAATGCTCTGTGTTTACAGAGAGACTTTTCTAGGGCCAATTATATCCTAGGACATTAAATAGGTTCTTCCATCTTTTTGTTCAGAATGACATTATTCCATGATCTTTGCAGTCAGAGAATTCAGATTTTACGTGAAAGAGAAATTATTTTCAGCAAAATGCTAACGATTTTAAAGCAGCACAAGTGTCCAAATGAGTAAGTAATCCTACTTAAATACAGAGAGATGAGCATGGACCGGTCTTTGTCTCCAAAACACATGGTGACGTGCTTTTTAAAAAAGTTAAAACATTTTAGAAACTAAAGCTTTATCTTGCTCTTTCATACACATATTGCTAATTTCTTGGTAATGTGTCTAATTTGAACAGGAAGGAAATGATTAAGGAGCTTTTTATCAATTATCAGAAGATGTATATGACTATAAATTGCTCTTATTAAACTAGCAAGACAAGGTCAAGTGTTGGCAGCTTGAACTCACAACCCAGAGACCAAGACACAAGTTGAGATCAAGAGTCAGATGCTCAACCAACTGAGCACACAGGCAATCCTGGTGGTAGACCTTCTGGTCCAAAAGAAGTAACCCCTTGATATTTCCTAGTCCTTCCCTTAATAATTATTTCTAATTAATCCATTATATATTTTGCTTATTTTTCAGGTTTATTGTTTGTCTCTCTCATTAACATGTAACCTCCATGGGTGCAGAGATTTTAGTTTATGTTGTTCATCAGTGTTACTTCCTGTAAAAATGTGCCAGGTACATAGTAGGTGTACAATAAATATTTTTAACATGAAAGACTGGATGAGATGCTAAGATTGTTTTCTATTTCCAAGTTCTCAGAAACTATAAAAAAATGTAGTAATCCTATACATTAATAAAAAGGTTACTGATTTTATTAAATAACATGCAAATCTTACACAGAAAAGGAATCTTTAACTATCCTTGCTGGACTTCTTTGATTTAACTTTTGAGCATTTGGGCATCAACAGTGCCATTGCACTCTAGTTCCCAGATTTAAGGTATAAAGAAAAATATCAATTGCTAAAAAAAGAAAAAAAAAGAAGAAGAAGAAGAAAAGAAAAGAAAACAAAAGAGCATTTACTTTGTTTCTTTCCTGACTACTCGGATTTCGCGTAAAAAGAAAATGGAGACCCTTTTGTCTACTCCACAAACATTTACTGAGCACTCACTCTCTGTCAGGCACTTGGTAAGCACTGGGAGGAAAATCTGTCCTGGAAGAATTCAGTTACACATGAGAGATACAGATGCTATTAAGCCTCTTTATATGTTCTTTTCTCGGAGCTCAGAATGGAAATGACATGTGCATTTAGATGTAGTTGTGTTACGAAGCTCTGCTCCTTCAAAAGGCTTGCTAGCACGTTGATAGGCTGATGAAATAAGCGGTGGCTGAAATATCTTCACAGACTTTAACTGAGTACCTATAATATGCCAAACACTGCAAAGATTTAAGGGTATCTTCAAACTCTGGGAAAGGATGCAGACTTGTAAACAGATCATTGTAACGGTGTACGGGCACCTATCCACAAGTTGCAGTGGACGTGGAATGGAAACAGAGGTCCACTCTGATTCAGAGAGTGGGGTCAGGGACAGCATCCCAGTCAGGATCCTAACAAGAAACCACAGGCACCCTCAGATTGAATAATTATAGAAAAGGCTTTTAAAGTAACTATTTACTGAAAGGTGAGTAACGGTAGGGAAACAAGATAGGGCAATATGCAAGAGGTCATTATACTCCCAGCCTTCATGGAGTAGGGGGAGATAGAAATTCCTGTGTCCTGGAATTGAAAGAGTTGGTTGGAAAAAATCTGCTTAACAGGAGTTGTGGTCTTCAGTTCAGGGATGAAGCCAGCCCTCGCCAACCCCAGCAAGGAAGCTGAGGAGATTAAACCCTCACCTCACTCTCCTCCTTTCCTCTGATCTTCTGCTGGTACTCATACTGGCTGATTCCAAGCAGAAGGCAAAGAGCAAATGAGTCCATTGATGATGTCGATACAGGTTAGTTTTCTGAGCCAGAGATCAAAAAGGAGAAGAACCATGAGTCAATGTAGGGTGAACAAAAAATAGCCAGTGGAGAAGGTTTGGATCATAGGACACACTTGAGCTGGCGCTTGAAGGCTGACGAGGAGTTCATTAGCTAGATTAACTGGGTCACTCTGGAGAAGGAATGATGTTTGAAGAGTGTCTTACTGGTGGTGGTGTGGGGGAGGGGGTCTATGAAGATTGGAAAATGCAAACTTTGTGTTATTTGGGGAGGATATTCCTTGAATATACTTTTTACTGCCATGAGCTATAGCAAAGAAACTTAACAGAGTCAAAGAGGGTCTTCAAAATTTTGGAACTAAAACCTCTAACTAAAACTAAATACCAGCAGAAGCACTTCTCTGATCTTGAGATTTTAGGAGACTAGTTGAATACCTTTAGTCAGATCTAGGGTGGGGCTGATAGCTGGAAATAATGTTATTTTTATTGTATGATATGAAATCATGAAGTGATGGATGGACACTGAGACACGTGCTATAGATTGAAACTCTTTCAGTACCTGGTTGGTCAACAGAAGTCAACAATAGATGGTCAAAAAAACAAACACACAAAAGGCTTCCATCTCAAATTATTTCAGAATATGGTGGATTGTACCTCTCTTGACTGAGAAACTGTTTCTTCATTATACAATTAGCTTGGTTCTTTTAGTTCTGATTCTTATGCATGTAGCATTACCATAAAGAGTGGATTTGTGAATATTGTACCCTAGCTTACTTTGGGCAACACAGTGATTTTCAAACTTTAAAAAAATGAATTCTTACACAGAACTTCAATATATAAATGAGGTAAGAGTTAGAGTTCCCTAGCAGTTTAAATCTTCACTGTTCAGCAGAAAATATTTTATTACTTGTCCCAAATCCTGTAGCACTATCGTGGACCCTTGAGTTTCCTAGAGCAACAGTTTTAGAATCACTGACCTCAAGTTTAGGAAATTATATACAGAGGACGAACTGATGGTTGCCAGAGGGGTGGGGATGGGAGGATGGGCAAAATGGATTCAGGGGACTGGAGGGTACAAGCTTCCAATTATAGACTGAATAAACCAAGGAGATGAAAGTTAAAGCATATGGAATATAGTCAATGGTAATGTGAGAGCATTGTAAGGTAGCAGATGGTAGCTACAGTTGTGGTGAACATAGCACAACACAGAGAGTTATTGACTCACTATGCTGTACACCCAAATCTAATGTAACATTGTGCATCAACTTGAGTTCAACAAAAAAATTTTTCAAAGGAATACAAAGAATATGTAATTACAAGAAGTGATATGACATCCAGGGTTCAAATCTCAGTTTTGAATTAAATTTCCCTCTGGGAAAGCAGGGACACTTCCTGAGGGCAACAGAAATGTTTGTATTGACTTCCCTGCCCCCCTAGCCCCCAGAGGACTGATTCACAAGGTGACTCTGGGCAAGTCACTAAACCTCTTCCTGCTTTAGAATTCTTTTCTGTAAAATGGGGTTGTTAATGGTGACCACGTCCCTCCTTCATCACAGAGATGCTGTGAAGATTAATGAGGTGGTTGTTACTAAAGTCTTTAAAAGATCCTTTGAAGAAAGGCTGTAGATAAGACAAAAAAAACCCACAATATATTTTATTCGATCTTACCCAGTAAATGCTCTGAGAGAGTCCAGAAACAAATACCTAAAACTCTAAGTGGATAGTGTCAGTTCCAATTTACTTCTTTGCTTGGACTGAGGTGGTGCTATTAACACCAACCAGGGATATATACTACTGCTTCCCTGTGCCTGGATGTGCTAAAAGAAGCTGCAGAGATGAGAGCAATGAAGTTAGGAGGCATGTCTAGGCATCTGGGAACTAGTGAGATGAGGTGGAACAGGTGAAGTGGGGAGGGCAGAGAAAAAAAAAAACACTAGCAGGAGCTATCTGAGCACTGCTGGGAAGCAGAGCCATTGACGTATGTGTAAACCAAGAAGGAGCTGGTCACAATATACCAACAGGCTCTGGAAGAATGGCAGTGGTCCCACCCAGGGTGCTGTGAGGGAAGGAAGGCATCCTGATCCCATTTCACAGACGTTGAAACTAGCCAGGGAGGCTCTCTGACCCAGGTGCTTGCGTATCCTGAGCTTTAGCTATCTCACCTACACTGACCTTCATCAGTATGCACAGACAGGATTGTTTTCAGAAGAGGACAACACCATTGTGGCAGTCCCTGATGATGCACCCTCTTCTTTCCACATCCCAGCCTTGAGGTTGGGTTTCCTTTACTTCCAGCCTGAAATATTTCAGTGGCATTCTAAGCACAGCAGCCTTTGCCTCCCATGTCTTCCTTTCTTCGGCTTCAAACTGGTGCTGGAAAATCATCCTAAAGCAAATCTGACCTCACCTACCTATGCTCAGTAGCATTTCATCATGCTTCAACATGCATGTCAGCCTTTTTGTGTGGTTTTCAAGGCCCTTCATTATCTGAACCCAACTTGCATCCAGCCCCGAATTTACCACATCGCTCCTGACTCTGAACACCTGTTTCTCGGTACTTTCAGAATTCAATCCACATTCTTCTATTTCAATGCCTTCTCACCTACCAATGTAAATTGCCCTTTCATTTTGGATGTATAGGGAACCAGTGATTATCTTTCAAACCCTAATACATCTGGTTTTCTAGAGATTCTTCTCAGACTTCCTGACCCTCTTCTCCTTTAACCTCCCCCACCATACTGCTTCCATAGCAGTCTGTCACTATATTTTCATTTGGGACACTCACTTTGGGGTCCAAAGTCCTGAGTTCATGATTAGCCCTCATCTATTGTGACTTGGGACAAGTAAGTTAATTTCTTTGAGTCTCAATTTCTTAAACTGTATATGGAAATAAAATACTTTTAAATGAAATAAAGTATGTAAAAGCCCTCAGTACTGTCCCTGGCACAGAGGAGATACTCGACGAGCACTTACTGAGTAGGTGAATGAATGAAGAAAGAAAATAAATTGATGGATTCTGTAATGATACAGCATTCTGACTGTTTTCTGGGAAAAATGGAATCCTTCATTCTTGCTTTTCAGATACAGAAGGAGAAAACATTCTAACAAGGTGTCTCTTACAAGATCAGTGCCAGTCTGCAAGTTGAATGACAGGCCTGTGAAACTTAGAAGTTGCACATAGGAGGAGCCACATGGTTTGAGTGTCCCTGTCCTCTCTCTCCTGTGATGATGCAACTTTCTATTTCTGTATAAAGTCTTTCAGGTTTGTTTACCTCAAGATCCCGTTTCCAGCATTATGTCTGCTTCATTGTTGTCCTTCTTTAAATTCCCTTTCACCAGACAAAGAGAGAAGTTTGGCTTTGAAGTCACAGGAAGCCACGTTGTCAGTTACCGCCAGAACCCACGGAAGTACACGTGAAAGCAGGCATTAGAGGTGGTGGAGATCAGAGGGCATTTCAAAAGCTGCAGGAGCTATTCAGATTCTCTTCTTTAAAGGGGCTCTGATGCCAGAAGAGGGTTGAGGGACTCTTCTGTGCTACTGGTTTGAAATGTATTTGTAGTTTAATCATAGAGAATCCTGATTTAAAATTCCCAGTTTTGGGGTGGGGAGGGGCAAATGTTTTCTGTACTAGGGTTCTTAGATAGCAGCCCTTCCTGAGGGGCCATATGCCATACTGTTCCACCAGGTCTGCAATTCCTGGGGAGGATTTAGGAGGCAGGAGATAAAAGGAAAAGGAGAAGACGTTTGCTCTATGTATTTTTCTTGCTCCCAAGATAAAGTCATTGCGTCGTTGTTGAACTTTGACACCAACATGTGCTGAAGGTCTGGCAGACATTAAGTAAATATCTGCAGATTGATCTGCTGATTTAAAGAAATGCTTCTTTACCCTGTGAGGCAGTGATATTCTTTTTTCCACATTACAAATTTAAAGAAAGAAATAAGGTTAGCTATGGGCAAAGCTGTACGAGAGTTTCTCTGACAACTGAGTTTGACAACTGAGAAAGAAAAGGAAGAGGAGAGGTGAATCTCCTGGTTTATGTTTCACTCTGTGCAAAGTGATAAAGTTGAGGCTGAGGCTTATTGAACTAAAACGTTAAGTTGTATGCACAGGAAAATTGAAGAAAGCGAAATGTGCAGTTGCCTCTCTCTAAAAGCCTTTTGTGGGCAGGAAAAAAAAATGTCCCTGTTGGTCAGTTTCCCTTCCCTCCTAGATGCAGAATTCCCTCCTGCTGCACCCCATGTGACTTTTTCATGTTGTTATTTCAATCATCATATGCACTTTGCTAGAAGACAGTGATCACTGGGTTAAAAAATGAAATTGGTATTAAATTTTATTACTTTTGGATGGAATACACTTGAGGAAATAATCCTATAGATCTTTCACACTTGAACTAAGTTTCTCAGTTGGAGAAACAACAACAACAAAACAACATTTTGTCCTTTATTTGCATCACTGTACTATATTCTCTTTCAGGAATTAGGGGGAATATGTCTTGCAGACATGAATCAAAACACACTGGGTTGAAGGGAAATAATGATACGATTCGACTCCAACTTCTTATGTAAACTTATACCATATGATAATGCAGTTGTACTGCATATTCAATTTTGATATGTAACCTTTGAAATAAATTGGAATATTCTTTCCGGATACTCTTGGCACACACCAA
Source organism: Prionailurus bengalensis (assembly GCF_016509475.1). NCBI lineage: Eukaryota > Metazoa > Chordata > Mammalia > Carnivora > Felidae > Prionailurus > Prionailurus bengalensis. The sequence continues at coordinate 84,353,743 of NC_057345.1, read as the reverse complement.
GTGATCATAAACAATAATTTCATAAAGGTCACTTGCTCAATAAGCAGTGCTCACGGCAAGAAGTGTTCAGGACTACTCAGATATTTTCCCCTTTCGCTGAGACTCTTAATTTATTCTTTTTTCCTTCTTTGAAGCTCCAAACAACACAAATTTTCTTGTACCATGTAGACTTACAGAATTTCTGGAATGATTACCGTTTTCCTCTTTTTCTTGCACTTCACTCTTTTTTTTTTAACTTAAATTGGCTGATAGAAAGTAGGCAAAGCAGTTTGGGGGTAGGTGGGGGGGGAGGAGGCTAAGTTATTCAGCCAAAAACTAATTGGCTATTTTAAACGAAATTATTATTTGGTTTCAATTTCTCTCTACTCAAATTAATTTATATGAATAGACATGGCTAAAATAAGTAGGCATAGATATACTTGTGATGTCTGCTTTTACACAATTTGTTCATTTACGATATGTATTTCAGAAACCCTATGACAAACCCCAAAGAAGCTTAATATTTCTTTACCACTATAACTTCGGCTCCTCATACAAAAGCTAAAAATTGTATTTTGTTAAATCTGAGCTCCAATCATGTCAGTTGTGTCTTTTACCAATAAAACAGCCCCAATCAATATTATTCTACTTGCAGATAATAACTTTTCTTACTATATGCCAATTCCATCTGCTGCCAAGTAATACAAGTGACTATAGCCCTTATAAGAAATGACCCAGAAAAGGATTTCCTTTCTACAAACCTATCTCAAGATATTTACATGGGTCATACCCAGGATATTTGGTTCTCTGTAAAGGAATCTAGAAGTTGTATGCAAAGGAGAGTCAAGACAGGTCACAGGAAACCTTCTATAGGGAGGATTTGTTTACACCCCATTAAAGCCCATTCATTTCAAGTCTCTTTACAAATTGTAATCAATAATGAGGATAGGACATTTTCAGGATGAAATTAGTAAAATAAAACTTTTCATTATTTTTTGTTCACCTTGTTCTAAGAAGAAGATTTGAAGCTTGAATAAGCTTAATTGTAATTCATATTTACTGTAATGTGAATGTCTTCTTCTTCTTCTTCTTTTTAATCTGTACATTTAAAGTCTGTCTCTTGGATGCTCTAGGGTCATTTAAGCAATGATTCTTATTCTCGCTCAATCTCTTAATCTCTCCCCTGTCTCTGTCTCTGTCTCTCTCTCTCTCTCAGAATATAAATTGAATACCATAGTTTTCAAATAAGAAGGAACTGATTTGATTCCTAGATAGAGTAATGATGAGAAGAATTATGGAGCTGGTGTCATTTGAAGTGGCCTTGAAGTAGAAGCAGATGGCAAGAGGTGCAGGCAGGGGGGTGTTGGGAAAGGTAGTGATGAAAGGCTTCTTTTTATCTTCTGTCAAACCTCACATCATTACAACATCTACAATTTACTACTGCTGATGCTGTTAGGTGGACTTCTGGAAAACTGTAGAATCTTAGGAGATGTTTCTTTAAGATCTCATCTTCTCTGATAATTAAAAATGGGCAGCTTATTATAGAGGAAACACTGACTTTAGCTAGAGCACACAGTGCTTAGAATTCTTAAAAAAACAGCACTGAATTTGGATAAATCCAACAAATGTTGCTAAAATGTGGACTTTACTGCCCACTGGATCTTTTTTTCTCAGCCACTGATGTGACAGAACACAAATGTAACAGAGGCCCAGTTGGAGTTGACTTTGGGATGAAGGTGGCCTCTGGTAGGGAGAGACTGTTTTGGTTGTGGCTGTTTCCTACACACCTTCTTCCTTCGTTAATGAGTGAAAGTCAGAGAATTTAATATATGGTAAAATTTGTAGTTTATTTTTATGAACTAAAGGGTTCGGCTATTTCTTTCTCAGGATAATTTTAATTTGAAACTTAAACAAGTACAAACACCCACTCAAAACATAATAATCCAAGGTAATCCACTTTGATGTTCAATATTTAGATATAGGAATGCCTATCTTTGAGATAAGTTATGGTGTTAATATATGGTAGGGCAGATGGACCAAATATAAATTCAGAACTGAACAAATTACAGGAGCTGTGAATACATTTTACAGCATGTCTTCTATTTGTTCATTTTTTCAGCTGTTTCCCTCTTTATTATGCTACTTTAGTTGTCTAGCACCTATAGGAATGTATCTAGAAAATGTGACTTGAGTTTATAAATCCTGTAAGAATTTGCATTTATCTTTGTCAAGAGGATAACTGAAGGCAGTGAGGTTTCTGTGAAATATTCTAATTAATCCAACTCACCATATTTTTGTATTCTGAAAATCCCATCAACTAAAATTCAGTTCTCGTCTTAAGAAGGAGGAAAAGAGCAGAGGTGTCCCTGAGGAGGAAAAAAGGAGGAATTAAAATAAAAAAAAGTGAATAGAACTAAATGAAGGAACCTGAACAGGAGATTTTTGCATAAACATCATTCATCTCCCTGCTTTCCTTCCAACAACCCTTGACCTCTACCCTCCTGGAGATCCAATCCCATTGTCAAGGAACACTTTACTCTTCCAGAAAACCTAGAAACTTTTACCAACTTGTCTTAAACTCAGCCAGCTTGTTAGTCCGTGTCTGTGTTCTGGCTGCCTCATCTGCCATACACAGAAGCAGTCCCTAATGGCTGGAGAATGTGAGTTTTTCTTCCTGCAAAATATGCCTCACAGTACTGAGTAAAGCAAAAGAGGCCTGTTTTCTAAGACTCTGCACTTGAGAATGTGTTCGGACAATCTCTGCCCAGATGCCAGCGTGCAGATGCATATTTCAAACGTTCCTTTTCCTGATTAGCATGCAGCCAGAACACCTGTTTTGCTGCCTGGAGGAATCATATTCAAAATGAAGATACACCTGCACACTCAAATATTTTCATTGCGTTTATAAACAGAGCTCTTAGTATTGGGGTGAATATGCTCCCATCAGTCCAAAGGTGTGGGACTCTGCCCTCTGAAATGACCTCAGTCCCATTTTGTTGATGGGCCATTTTTTAAAGTGTGTGTGTGTGTGTGTGTGTGTGTGTGTGTGTGTGTGTGTGTAGAAGGGGTGACTATCCAAATCGAGGGGCAAATACCCCACTTTGGCAATAGGATAAGACAGATTCCACACATGATAGTTTTGAATGTTGAAAAGGACAGGCAGGCCATTGACAAGATATACACTTTTCTTTGAGCATTTAAAAATATTTTAAATACAGATCTCTGAAAATGAAGCTTAAACTTATAACCATGAATATGAAATAATCATCTCTAAGAGAAAAGTAAAAAAAAGAGGGTAATTGCTTAAAATTACAAGTGACTATTCAAAATACAATGACAACTATATTTTTTAAAACCATTATTCACAATGACTTTATTTTAAAGCGTTATATATAAATTAATAAGTGCACATAGAATGTGTTTTATGTACATGGATTAGGTAGCTCTTTAAGCACAACAGTGCCTACCAGAAAATTATTTTCCACAAGAGTAAAGTGTGGACGATTTGAGGTCCTATTAAAATCATCTTTGGGAATGCATCAAATCTATTTAACAATACAGTTATGGGGGAAAGGAAAGCCTGACTACCCTGAAGTTTGATTTAAATGATAGAATTGGGTAGCATAATTCAGTATTTGTGATTGATAAGCTTCTAGGAACTGAGCTTTTGAACCTTTTCAAGTTCATCAAACACTGCGCTCATAGGCAATGCATAGATAAATTATAGTCTTCTAAATTCCTTAGAATTCAGAACAGTGGAATTGAACTCTATCAGTTGAGGAATAACTCTACACAAGCCAGATCCCAGTCATTCATAACTAAAGTAGTGACTCTATCAGCCCAGAATAAGAATGGAAACACTCAAATAAGACATTTGGGCTGCTACAAAGAACAAAAATATAGATTGGCCCTATATTATTTTTTTCTTAATCTGTCTAAATCAATTAGACATTTGAATTGTGGTATTGTATTTCCAGGAAGCGTCATTGCTTTCTATTATCCTCATGACAAAAATAAACAATTCCTTTTGAAATCATAGAGGAAAAAATACCTCCCACTGAGTTGATGCTGTGTGCTGTTATATGCAAGAACATATGTGTAATAAAAAATGAGAAATTATGGATCAAATAATGATGTTGGAGCCACTTACACAAACAATAGAGAGCATTTTGGAAGAGTTCCAAATATCATCACTATTGTTTAATTTCAGCTCCAGTTATGCATCTGCCTAGGCTAGTGTCAAAGATAATAATCTCACCAGATAGATATAAAATGCACAACTAAAATTACATGGCCCCATTATTCTGTTTACACATAGTACTAAACCACTCTTTTCCAGCTGACTGACCCAACAGAGCATTTGTCCATTGAGTTCCCTTGCAAATTTGGTGGGCTGATGCCCATTTCTTTGTCTATATTAGGTCATTTTGTACCAATGTAGGAATAAAGTAACTAAGAAGAGGCATGAATATGTTTGCTCTCTAATGAATCTATTCTTTACATCTTGCTCTCTGCCTTTCACACACAATTATGGGCTTTTAAAGCAAGGGAGAGCCTTAGTGGAAGTCACAAAATGCCAATTAAAAGAAATGGACAGAAGCTGAGCGCCAAATCACTCATTCTGGGAAAAAGAGGAAGACAAAGAGAGCTATGCATTTTAGCCCTCTTCACCGAAATGTCTTCTGCCAGTCAACACATGATAGCACCCTCAACTAGAAGGAGATTTAGAAAGTTACTCAGTCCAGCACTCAGTATTTAATTCAAAACCACTTAACAGAGGAAGTTTTCATGTACAATATTAGCCAAGAAGAAAGAAAGAAAAAGAAGGAAAGAAACAAATAAACAAGGAAAAAGAAACTAAAAACAAATGCTAACGAGAAATTTTCACTGTCCAATTTGTACCTTAAAGTAAAGGTAATTTTGAAAACTATGATGTATCAGTGGAGAGAAATATCATATTCTTTTGTTAAGTCATGGACTGAAAGACAAAACTTTTGTCATTTATTTTCTTTGAATGCAAAGCATTGCCCTCTAAGTAAGCCTGAACAGGATCTGCCTCTCCATCACTGACAGTTAATAATTAAATCAAACATTATATTCAGCAATAGAACATATGCATCAGCTTCTTTCAAATTGCATTTCCTTCCTGTTAGGTCCATTAGTGTAAACCAGACTGCCTTTAGAAACCCCCTTATTGCTGCTGTCTTTCAGCACAGTTCCTGAAATGGATAATGTGGTACATATTATGGGCAATTACACAGAACTCCCCAGCGATAGGGTTTTAGAGTTACAGAATGAAACAGCTGGAACTACGGAGCTATAAGCTAATCATAAAAAAAAAGGAAATAGTTAAAAAAAATAAATAATCTGGACAAAGAAAAAAATGGAAAGCACAAGAGGCTCTATAAAATCATTGTTCTTAGAGAAGCTGTCTGTACCTAGAAGGATCTCCAGAGTTCACACTGCAAAGCTATCTAAATCTAACCATGTTATTTTAAAAAATACATTTTCCCATGTCTTCTACACTCATGGTGTTAAAAAGCACATAACAAACAGCTAGCCAATATGAGGTATTGGAAACAATGACATTCTTCTCTCTAGCTTTATCAATGTTGTATTTCCATATTAGTCACATTGTGAGAAACCTAGTCTTCCTTTTCAATTTTATTTCCATGAAAACATATATGGTGCTAGAAGATGGGCTTTCTATTCACTAAATGAGCCACCCAGATAATATTTTCATCTTGTTATTTTATGCTTGGTTTGGGTGTATAGTGCCTATGCCACAGAGATAAGAAATTACATAATCTATCTCTCCACTTGGTTTGGGGATTGCAATTGGAGTGTTCTGCTTGAAAAATCAGACACAAACATTAGATATATACCTAGGGGAAAAGTTTCCTATTCAAAAAGGAAAATATATATTCTGATTTCTTTCTCACAGTTTTAGGAAAGAGAGTAATAATGGGTTTTGATGGCAAAAATGTTGCTTCGTTTGGTTGTAAGCAAAATGCAGTTTTAGCTTGCGCCAATGAAGTGTTTTTGAGAATTTTCAGTAAAATTACTTTATAACTTGAGAAATAATGGAACAATCTGCACAGTAACTACTGTGAAATGAAACAAAAGTGGGTGCAATTTCAAACTTTAAATATAGCCACAAAACTATTTTCAAATTTGTTGCTAAAGTATTCTACAAAAATCTGAAGATATTAAAGCAGAATATTTGTACAACTCTTGGAGAACTATTCTTTTTCTTTATAAAGAGATGGATTACATAGTCATAGCCAGATTTATGTGGCTACTTATATACTTTCATAAGGCTTCAGTAGCCAATATTTATTTCGGCAACAATAAAATGCAGCAGGAAGAAGCTGGACATAAAACATGCTATCCAGTTTGATATCCTTAACAGTCATTGTCTCCTATTTCCCTTAAGAGCAGTGATTCTTTGTTGTTGTTAGTTTTTTTTCCCCCTTTCCAGTAAAAGCTTTATTATGATAGAGTGGAAGGAGGGGAAACAGAGATGTTAACAAGACAAAATGTTAAAGTCAAAGGAAGACTATGTCTCCTCATTATAAAAAGTAATGTTCACTTTAACAGTAAAACCCTCATTTGTTTTTATTATCGGAGCTATATTGGTGACTGTACAATATAATAAGTGAATATGTTCTGAATACCCAAACCTATTTGTTATGTAACAAACAAAGTTCAGGAGATTTAATTGGAGGTTATGTTTTTGAATGTCTCTGTTTTTCATAAGGAGGGACACTGAACAGAGGGAGAAAAGACCTAATACAAATTGCATCTGGACTGGGGAGATGGATAAAGAAACTAGTAACTGATACTTAAAGAAATTCCTCACATCTTTTTATTTCTATATGAATTTACCCCAAAAGAAAATAAACTGTTACCTATCAATTTCTAACACAGAAAATTTCTAGAACAACACCCCTCTTCTTCATATTAAATAACTATCTTTGTCTCCATATGGTTTTGCATTTCTGTTTAGACAAAATAATAGTCCTTAGCATATACTCATGCCAGTTCCTGAACTAAGGACTTTGTGAATATTAACTGATTTAATCTTCCTAACAACACTGTGGTGTAGGTACTATTATCTCCATTTTGCAGATAAAGAAAACAAACCAGAAGACTTACATAACTGGCCAGTGCCACAGCTTTATTAAACGGTGAAGCTGAGATTTGAACCCAGGCAGTTGGAGTCCAGAATCTGAGCTCTTACATATTAAAATATATTGCCTTTGAGGATAGACATATTGCACAGCATTATGGTACATAAAGTATCAGGTCTCAGTTTGCTCAAGAATGATTCAATAGCAATGAATCATGAATCCATATTTGGAACATGCAAATCATGATTCTACAATATCATGGTGGTTACTATTGGTAAGCATATAAAATTGTCACATTTACCTTAGACCTAGTCAACAAAAAAAAGACAGAGCTCATCCTGCTAATATCATACTACGACATTTAGTTTGTGGATCTATTAATTTAAAATACTTTGCTTCATTCTAAAAGCTCTTCTTCAGATTCTTGGCTGGAAAGCATCTGGAAAAATACCCCCAAATAATCCAGTGAACACGAGGTATAAAAAAGTTGCCTCATTATAAAATAGCCTACCATGTATAATAAATTAAAATTTTTTGATGTTTATTATTTTTGACAGGCAGAGTGCAAGTGGGTGAGGGGCAAAGAGAGAGAGACACACAATCTGAAGCAGGCTCTGGGTTCTGAGCTGTCAGTGCAGAGCCCCAGGCAGGGCTTGAACTCACGGACTGCTGGATCATGACCCGAGCCAAAGTAGGATGTTTAACCAACTGAGCCACCCACGTGCCCCTCAAGTATAATAAATTAAATCCACATTCAGATCTCTTAAAATTTCTTATGTTTTGCTTCTTGTAAAAGAGTTAATTACATGCAGAAGTAGTGGGGTTTTTAAAAATGAAAACATCGAAAGAAAATACAGTAAAATATTTGTACGATTTTGAGTTGGGTAAGCTTCTTCTAAGGGAGCCAAAACTCAGAATTCATAAAGAACAGGATAAGTATTCTTGAATACCTAGCAGGTTTTAAATGTATGACAAAGATACTATGATTAAAAATACACCCAGGGGCACCTGCATGGCTCAGTGGGTTGAGCGTCCGACTTCAGCTCAGGTCATAATCTCACGGTCAGTGAGTTTGAGCCCCGCATCGGGCTCTGTGCTGACAGCTCAGAGTCTGGAGCCTGCTTCGGATTCTGTGTCTCCCACTCTCTCTGCCCCTCCTCCACTCATGCTCTCTCTCTCTCTCTCTCTCTCTCTTTCTCTCTTTTTCTCTCTCTCAAGAAGTAAATAAAAATTAAAAAAAAATACACCCAGATTATGGACTGGAAAAACATTTGCCACCCATATGTCACAGAAAGGGCTAATATATATTAGCAGATATAAGTTACTTATTACATTGGGATTTTATCTTAATGCATTATCTATATTATCATTTCTCAACTTATTTAGAAGTCAGTTGGGATCTTGTTAAAATGAAGATTGTATTTCAGCAGGGTTTGGTCCCAAGATTTTGCATTTCAAAGAAGCACCATATGATGCTGATGTTGCTGGTATACACATCACACTTTGAGTAGCACTGATCTAGACTTTGCCCAGTTCATGTAACTACATAAATAACCTAACTAATTTCAAACAAAAATTTGAGGACAACTGTCATATTTTTATTTACGGAAATTGTTTGGAATGATGTCATTTAAAAGGAATACATTTAAACCTTGGATTAGAGAAAGGATTTCATATCCATATGACCCAAGAGTGAGGTGAGAACTATTTGTTTTCTTCATACCCTCTAATTTTCAAAGGAAAAAAAAAATAGAGGACACAACCCAATAGAAAATCGAGCAAGAGATAAAAGATAATTGACATGAAAGGAAGTTAAAAGGACAATACATTTAAGAAAGCATTCTTCATCTTACTGTTAGTCATAAAATACAAATAAAAGAGTAAGAAAATACTTATATTTACTTATTATTTAGGCAAAAATTAAAAAGAGGGAAAATAAAATGTTTCTGTCTGTGGAGGATATACTAGATCACAGCAGATCAACGTTCCTGTGATTAAAAAGAAAAACCTATACAAATCACATATAGCACATGAACAAATAGAGGCTCAGGGAAAGTAAGTTATCTAACATTAAGCGATATGTTGGGATAGCTGGGATATTCCCACACCTAGATCTTAATGTTACTATTGCAGTCTACTGACTCTCAACAATGTACTGATTATTTTTTTTTTAATTTTTTTTAACGTTTATTTATTTTTGAGACAGAGAGAGACAGAGCATGAACGGGGGAGGGGCAGAGAGAGAGGGAGACACAGAATCCGAAGCAGGCTTCAGGCTCTGAGCCATTAGCCCAGAGTCTGATGCGGGGCTTGAACTCACGGACCGCGAGATCGTGACCTGAGCTGAAGTCGGACGCTTAACCGACTGAGCCACCCAGGCGCCCCAACAATGTACTGATTATTTAAGGGATCTAAGTGATTTAATTTATTACTACGTGAGTGCTGCCTTATCCAATTTTTACAATAAGATTTAAATGGAATGCTTAAGGTCTAGGATTATAATGCAGATACTAAAATAAATTCAAAGAGCATTGACTTTCATGCACCTGCTCTAAGTTTAAATACTGTGTATTTGATAGCAAAGCACATTGATAATAAGGTCACTGTAATTAAGAAAAAGAAAAGCTTCCACCATATATTTATAAAATCCCACCCCATAATTTATATGCTAGAAAAACTTAATTCCATTTAGATTAAAGGGTTAGTGACAAAAATTAAAGCATAAAATATTAGGATCAAATGTAGATATACTATATGACTTCAGGATGGTGAAGCCTGAAAGTAAAAGAAGAAAACAGAAAAGAATTAAGGATGCATAGATAATGTGAGAAAGAATGAAGGAAAAAATTTTGTCTCAATCGTATTTCTCTGTTAAACACTTTAAGTATGTTCATTTGTAAATTGTATTTATTCTTCCAAAAATAGGCTGTTTTTGTCCTTGATGATTTTTCTCCATTAATTTGTGCATCATATTCTTATTAATTGATAAGAATATTTTGTATTAGTGACATTAACCTTTTGTCAAGTATATTGTAAATACTGTTTCTCCATTCTTCCTTTAATTTTGTTGATATTGTGGCATTATTTTAAAAATATTCTGATAAAAACATATAAATAGGTCCTCTATCAAAGAAGAAATATAAATGTATAAATAACACAAGGTAAAAAGGTTCAACATGATTGCTAAGGAAAGAAAATTTTTAAATGAAATATTAAAGAGCAGAAATGATTTCCAAATAATAATAATGCACAGTCTTAAAGCAAATTACAGGTTAACTTTTATAGACTTCCAGTTGAAATGTAAATTTCTGTAGTATTTCTGGAAGATGATTAGATAATTTGTAACAAGAGTATTAAAGAATTCAATCCTGTTAAACCTCTTCATTCAGTGTGTTCAGGAAACTGTGTTAGCTCTAAGGCTTACAAATAAACATGACATAGTGTCTGCCTTTATTGAGTTTAGGATTCCACAGTAGAACAGAGTTAAGTGCTCAAGCAGATGTGGCAGCTGTTGCTGGCAGAATTGGAGTAATTCTCCTACAAAGACCCAACTATAAATTCTAGATGACATACAATTTAGATATATATAATAAAATAATATAAACACAGATAATAATACAAATATGACATAATATTATATGAATATAACATAAATTATATATACACATATAAAGAAGATAGATTTTAAAATGTATTGCTACATACTTGCACATGGTATTTTAATATATATATGTAGCATATATTTTTATAATACATATATTTTTTTTTTAATTTTTTTTTTCAACGTTTATTTATTTTTGGGACAGAGAGAGACAGAGCATGAACGGGGGAGGGGCAGAGAGAGAGGGATACACAGAATCGGAAACAGGCTCCAGGCTCTGAGCCATCAGCCCAGAGCCTGACGCGGGGCTCGAACTCACGGACCGCGAGATCGTGACCTGGCTGAAGTCGGACGCTTAACCGACTGCGCCACCCAGGCGCCCCTATAATACATATATTTAAGAATGAGAAATTATTATTAAAAATTCTAGATCTGAGAAAAAGTTGAACCTAGATAGATAAACAAGCATTACAAGCCATGCTTTTCCTGAATATATTTGCCATCTGGACTAAAATCCTGTGAAACTGAGCTGGTAGTTTGTGTCTTTCTGTGAACTGGTCCATTTCATCTAAGTTGTTGAACTAATATGTGCAGAGTTGTTCGTTGTACCCTCTGATTATTCTTTCAATATCTGTGGGATCTATAATGACACCTCCTCTTTCATTCTTGATATTGATGATTTAGATCTCTCATTTTTCTGAAGTATAAACTCTACAAGTTTATTCACTGATCTTTTAAACAAATAAGTGTTTTCATTGATTTTTCTCTATTGTTTTTCTGTTTTCAATTTTATTGATTTCTGATCTTAATTTAATTTTGTCTTTCTTTTGTTTGCTGTAGGTTTGTTTAGTTTTATTGAGGTGGAAGCTTAGATGACTGATTTAAACCTTTCTTCTTTAATAGAAGCATTTGGTACAAAAATTTCTTTCCAAGCACTGCTTTAACTATCTCCCACAGATTTTGATATGTTGTGTTTTCATTTTTCTTTACATCAATCCTTTTGGACTGTTTTTTTTTTTTTTTAATGACATGTACCCACCATGATCATGTCATTCAGAATAGTTTACTGCCCTAAGAATCCTCTGTGCTCTACCTACTCATCCTTCCTCTTCTCTTAACTTCTGGCAACCACTGATTTTTTTTAAATATAATTTTCTTTTTTATTCAGTTTTTATTAAGGTTATGGTAGCTTCATAAAATGAAATTAGGAGTGGGGCACCTGGGTGGCTCAGTCGGTTAAGCATGCTTCTCTTGATAGGGGCTTGCGTCATAATCTTGCTATCATAAGGTCGAGCCCCATTTGGGGCTCTTTGCTGACAGCATGGAGCCTGTTCAGGATTCTCTCTCTCAAGCTCTCTCTGCCTCTCCCCTGATCTCACTCTCCCAAAATAAACAAATAACCATTTTAAAAAATGAAATTAGGAACTTTCCTTCTTTTGTGCAGGTTTTTTGAATAATATTAGAATTCTTTATTCTTTAAAGGTGATGTAGAATTTAGCTGTGAGCCTATCTGATCCTACTATCTTATATAATGACTGACTTTTAATTACCTCTCCAATCTCTTCAATAGTTAATAGTAAATAACTGATTCAGTTTTTTATGTTTCCCCTTCATTAAATTTTAGGAATTTACATGTTACTAAGGAAACATCTATTTCATCTGGATTTTAAAATTTGTTACAAAGGAACATAATACTTTTTGTAATTCTTTTACTTCTTGTAATCCGTAATTACATTTCCTTTCTCCTTGATTGTGCATATTATCACTTTAGAAAACACCAAATGCATAAGGACGTTACTTAAAATATTTTTTAATTGAGGTGTAATTCATATACAATTATATTGGTTTCAGGTGGACAACATAATGATTTTATATCTGTGTATACTACAAGATGATCACAAAATAAGCCAACATCCACATTACATAGTAACAGATTATTTTTCTTTTGATGAGAACTTTCAAGATCTAGTCTCTTAGCAACTTTCAAATATGTAGTAGAGTATTATTAACTATAGTCTCCATGCTATACATTATATCTCCATGACTAATTCATTTTACAGCAAGAAGTTTGTACCTTTTGACCCCCTTTACCCATTTCTCCCATGCCCCAGCCCCACCTCCGTCAATCTTTCCTCTATGTCTATGAACTTGCTTTTTTTGTTTTCTGTTTTCTTGTTTTTTTTTTCTGTTTTGTTTTAGATTCTATATATGAGTGAAATCATGGAATATTTGTCTTTCTCTGTCTCATATATTTCACTTAGCATAATACCTTCAAGGTCCATCCATGTTGTTGCAAATGGTAAGATATCAGCTGTTTTTTCCTAATAAATAATACTCGTGTGTGTGTGTGTGTGTGTGTGTGTGTGTGCCATATTTTTTTTTTAATCCATTTATTCATTGATGGACATTTAGATTATTTCCATGTCTTGGCTATTTAAATAATTCTTCAGTGAACATGAGGGTGCACTTACCTTTTAAAAATAAGTGTTTTTGTTTTCTGATAAATACCTAGAAGTGAAATTGCTGGATTATATTATAGTTCTATGTTTAATTTTTTGAGAAAACTCCACTTAAAATCTTAGTTTTTATTAGGGGACCAAATTTTGGATTTACTTATTCTGTCTAGTGATTTTTTCTTTTATTAATTTTAGCTTTTATTTTAATTTCTTGTATCTTCCACTTTTGGGTTATTTTGATTCTTTTTCTAATTTCTTAGAAAATTACCTTTAGAAATCAAGTTATTTTATTTATTTAAAACATGTTTTTTAGAGTAGTTTTAGGATCACAGTAAAATTGAGCAGAAATACAGAGATTTCCCATATTCCCCCAAATATGTGTACTCTCCCCCACTATCAACATCCTGTGTCAGAGTGGTATATTTGTTACAATCAATGAACCTACACTGACAAATCATTACTACCCAAAGTCTACAGTTTACACTAGGGTTCATTCTATGGGATTTGAAAAAAGGTATAATGATACATAACCATTGGTATAGTATCATACATACATACATATATACAGAGTAGTTTCAGAGATCTAAAGATCCTCTGTGCTCAGCTGATTCATCCCTCCCTCCCTCCACAGGTTATCCATTCACCTGTTGAAGGACATCTTGGTTACTTCCGAGCTGTGGCAATTATGAATAAAACTGCTATAAGTATCTGTGTGTAGATGTGGACATAAGTTTTCAGTTCCTTTGGGTAAATATCAAATAGTGTGATTGCTGGATTGTATGGCAGGAATATGTTAAGTTTTGTAAGAAACTGTCAAACTTACTTTCAAAGTGGAAATGAATTTGTATTCACTTGTATTCCCACAACCAATGATTAGAGTTCCTGTTGTTCTACATCCTCACGGGCATTTAGTTTCATGCTTTGTATTTTGGCCATTCTAATAGGTGTGTAGTGGTATTTCATTATTGTTTTAACTTATAATTCCCTAATGACATATGATGCTGGGCATCTATCTTGTCATATGCTTATTTCAACATAGTTCGAAATTTCACTTGAAACTTCCTTTTTGAGCCATGGATTATTTTTTTTAATGTTTGTTTATTTATTTTGAGAGACAGAGAGATCAGGGGATGGGCAGAGAGAGAGGGAGAGACAGAATCCCAAGCACGGGGCTCAACTCACAAACATGAGATCACAGCCTGAGCCGAAATCAAGATTTGGATAATTAACCGACTGAGCCACCCAGGCGCCCCGACCCATGGATTATTTTTGAAGTGTGTTGTCTATTTTCCAAATATATAGAAATTGTCTTAGTATTTTGTTTTGTTTTTTGATATCTAGTTCAATTCCATTGTGGCCAGGGATCATATTTTATATGGTCTTAATTTTATAATATTATCATTGATTATACACTTGTACTTCATTCAAATTCTAGTGTTTAATCCTCAACAAAATTAAGACATGTATTAAATGTCTTTATAGAGACTCTACAAAGTGCTCTGTGGTTAGTGTAAAGAGAAGAATAAAACATAATCCCTTAACTAAAACCAAAGAAACAGATGTGTAAGAGCTACAAACGTAGTAGTTTGTAAAGAATGTGAGGAAACAGAATTCAGAAAATAATAAACTCTACCACAGGAATTATAGGGAACTGGGAGTCTGAGATTTCATGGCAGAGAGAATAGGACTGCAGAGTGTTGAGCGTAGAGAGGAAGAAAAGGCCTGCCAGTACTTGACTTTAAATTCTCATTTATCTTTTACCTCCTAGAAGTGTTAGGGGAGGTACAGAAGAGGGTTTCAGTATGGGATATAACAAGGACAGAAAGCTAATACAGGTTCAGGTTATGATTATATTCCACACATTAATATATGCTTATATAATGTTCACATTAATATATGAGCAAGAAAGTATCAAAGGGGTTTCTTGGTGGGCATTATCTATCCTTCCCTGGTAATACTGTTCCCCAAGATAAAAATTATGTGAGCCAAAGCAGATTGTTAAGGAAAAGAAGAGCCCATTTCGAAGAAGCTGTTCTGAGATGCCCGTCATGAACCCTTGTGGATATATCCAGTGTGTATAGAGAGCTCAAGTGAGGAGCTGAGTCTTAAGATATAAACTTGGGACTCACTAAGATGAAGTAACCTAGGGGAAGTGTGTAGAGTGAAAAGAGAAAAAGTGAAGGATATCATTTTGGGAAACACCATGGTTTAGTGGAGATGAGAGTAAAAGGAGCAAGAAGGAAACAGAAAAGAGGGATCAAAAAAGTGGGAGGAGAGCCAGTTACAAGCAGCGTCACTGAAGCCAAAGGAGTGAAATGTTAAAGAAAACAGGAACTGTCAGAAGGGTCAAATGCAACGGGGCAATCAAGCAGGATGAGGACTGCCAAAGTCCACCGACTTTGTCAATAGACTCTGTAAATAAACCCAGACTGCAGCTGCTTGAAGTGTGAATGGGAAGTAAGCAAGTGGACACAGTGTCTATAGACACTTTTATCAAGAATCTTGGCTAAGACAAGAAAAAAGGGAGATAGAGAGGGAGATAATATGCAAGTAGCCAGCTAAAAATTGAGAAAGAAGTGCTGAAGAAGGAGCATCGTATTGTACCATAGATAAAAACACAGAAAGAGTGACTAGCTTTGACTAGGATCACATGAGCCTCTGACATCAGAAGAAAGAAAGAAATCAGAACTTGTACATAAAGTTAGGTATTGCCTTTTTCAAAGTTGTCTCTTCAGATAGTTATAAAATCATTACGATTTGGCTTAGTTGCTTCAAATGTCTTAGGAATGTCCCTCTCTTGAGTTCATCCTCAGAAACAGGTGGATTTACCACAGATAAATGCACACACACATTTAAGTTTTCTTGTAAATATAGGTTATAATGTTTAGAAACTGAGAAAAATTATTTTGTACCACATGATGAAAAAGGCAAGATGATAGATAATCCTTTGGTATAAAACAGTGTTTTCTTAACTGAAATGAAAATAAATTCCAAAAAGGGAGTACCCAAATGTTTGTTGATTAAAAAATACTGTAATAAGTGCATGACCTTTTGATCCAATACTTGTACATATTCATTTTACAAAAGTGTATAGAAATTTCGCTGTATGTCAGGCATTAACCTAGAGAGTAATCTGGGACTCAACAGACATGTTCTGATAAATTGATAATAAACTTGATTTTATAACAGTATATACTAACTTGGTATGACCACATATTCTCTCACTAAAATCAGTTAAAGGAAATACTTAGCTCAAATATTTAATTCTTCCAGCAAATGTATTTATATCAATTCTGAAGCATTTGGGCATGACTCTCACTGACTTAATTTGCAATTATATATACTAACAAAAGAATTTAGCTGAATAGAGAAAGCCCTAGAATTCGATACTGTACTGCTAAAGAAAGAATTCTGGGTTCACTGAACTCAACACAGCCTGTATATATCATTAGATGTTTGGAAACATTAACTACCCACATAGAAAAGGGGCTGCCATTAATATTCAGAGTAGATGGTCTCATTGCTTTGTTATGTCTATGACAATGCTTCACTCTACTATATGCTTCAACTTCTATATTGTGGTTTCTCCAAGTGTGGTCAGATGATGAATCTGTATTTTTCATAAATTATCCAGGTAATATTTATGTAGCATATAAGTTGAGAACCACTGCTAAGGTTTGAAATTGCTGAGCAAATGTTGTAAAAGAAAAATAAAAGGCCAACTACTGTATCTCCCAGAGACCATATGTTTTGATTTTAAAGAGCTATGCCCAGGTGATCAGGTATGAAAGGGAGGCAGGCAGCCAGCACAGTATCACCGAAAATATTGATTTCAGATGCATTAGACTTGAGTTGGACTTCTGTCCAATTCTTTCTGGCCTGTGTGCTCAAAAAGAATGATTTTATTTCTTTGATCCTCAGTTTTCTCCTCTGTAAAATGGTAGTCACACACACCCTTATAAATTTACTTAAAGGGATTAAATGGGACTAGAGGTACAAGTGAATAGCCTCTCCATCTCTTTATCGTTCCTATAATCATTTTCCTACTGAGTCTCCATTCCAGAGGTGCAATCTTAAATGCCTTTAAGAACAGGTCCATAGGTAATAAATAATGAACTAAGTAGTCAGAGCAAGGAAATAGAAAATTACAGAAACTGTGGTGAGCTGCCGAATGTATACTCTGCCTAAAGACATTTTAATAAAAATCAAATAAGTCACTGTGGGCCAAACAAAAGCCATCCATTCGTCAAATCAGACATATGACAATTTGAATCCCCTACCTTAAACTGATATATTCAGAACCCCACTTTTTTTGTTTCTTTATTTTATTTCTTTATTTTTGAGAAAGAGAGAGGTGGTGCACGTGCACACAAGGTGAGGAGGGACAGAGTTTTCTTTCCCTTTTTTTCTCTTTCCTTAGGGAGGGGACCCTACCATAAGGAGAGGCAGAGAGAGAGAGAGAGAGAGAGAGAGAGAGAGAGAGAGAGAGAGAATCCTAAGCAGGCTATGCACTGTCAGCACAGAGACTGATGCAGGGCTCAATCTCATGAACCATGAGATCATGACTTGAGCTGAAACCGAGAGTCGGACGCTTGACCAACTGAGCCACCCAGGTGCCCCAGACACCAAACTGGTCACTTTGATGGTAATGACTGCTCTCAATCATCTTGATATTATACATCCTCAACTCCCTCATCTAAATAACTAAACTTTATTGAACTCAATAACCACAGATTTTATTCCTCTTCTCCTTGTTTCCTCTTAGGTATAGTATAGAATAGGACTCAACAGGAGAACACTATTTCCTTTCTATATGATTTTTTTCGGGCTTTATTAAAGTATAATTGACAGAAAATGTATATATATTTGATTCATAATGTAATTATTTGATACATGTATATGCTGTTAAATGATTACCATAATTAAGCTAATTAACACATCCATAATGGTTATCTTTTGTATGTGTGTGCTGAAAGCACTTAATATCTATATTCTTAGCTACTTTCTTGTATACAATTATTAACTGTAACCACCATGTTGTACATCAGATCTCCAGAACTTAGTCATCTTATAATTGAAACCCTGGATTTTATAGCCAGCTTCACAACTTAGCAGTTTTACAACCTACATTCAACTACTTATTTTCTCTGAGCTTAAATTTTCACACTTGCAAAACAGACATAATAATTCCTATGGTACTGTTACAAGGATTAAATTAAATAATGTGTATAAAACTCTGTACCACAAAAATTCTCATCCTTTATTTTTGAAGTTTTTCTTGGTATTTAGCTGATATATTTACTTTTTAGATTCAATCTTAACCAGGCCAGTTCTAACCAAGTTAGCAAATCCATAATCAATTTCCTTCCTTTAAAAAAATTGTTTTTAAATCTTTACTTATTTTGAGAGAGAGACAGGGTGTGAGCAGGGGAGGGGCAGAGAGAGAGAGGGAGACAGAATCCGAAGCAGGCTCCAGGCCCTGAGCTGTCAGCACAGAGCCCGATTCAGGCCTCGAACTCATGAACCGTGAGATCATGACCTGGGCTGAAGTCGGATGCTCAACCGACTGAGCCACCCCAGCGCCCCTCAACTTCCTTTCTTAAATAAAAAACTAGATGGATTATTTACAGTGGCCAAGATGTGGACGCAACCTAAGTGTCCATTGATAGAAGAATGGATAAGGAAGATGTGGTAGGTATATATAATGGAATATTACTCAGCTGTAAAAAAAAATAATGAGGGGCACCAAGTTGGCTCAGTTGATTAAGTGTCAGACTCTTGATCTTGGCTCAGGTCATGATCTCACAATTCATCACATAGAGCCCTGTGTTGGGCTCTGTGCTGTTAGCACAGCCTGGGATTCTCTCTCCCTCACTCTCTCTGCCTCCCCGCCCCAATAAAAAATAAATTAGTTAAAAAAAATAGCGAGATATTGCCATTTGTGACAACTATGGACCTAGGGAATATTATGCTAAGTAAAATAAGGCAGACAGACAATTACCATATGATTCGCATATATGTATAAGCTAAAAAACAAAACAAATAAACAAATAAAACTTTTTCAAAAAGCAGAAACAGACTCTTAATACCAAAAAGCAAACTGATGGTTGTCAGATGGGCAAAATGGGTGAGAGAGAGTGGAAGGTACAGGCTTACAGTTGTAGAATGTGTAAGTTACAGGGATGAAAGTTACAGCATGGAGAAAACAGACAGTGGTATTGTAATAGTATTGTATGGTGATAGACGGTAGCTGCATTTGTAGTGAGCATAGCACAACATATAGAGTTGTCAAATCACCATGTCCTACACCTGAAACTAATGTAACATTGTATATTTCAACAACAACAAAGAATCTTGGGTGGACTGGTGGTATTCAGTAATAGATCTGAGCATAATGGGTAATACTTTGGTACAGTTTCTTGGCATAGAGTTAGGGACAAGAGAAAGCACCCTCTAGGAATTCTGAGTCAGTGATGAAATAGGCTGGAGCTGAGTAACCAAATCTAAATTAAGGCAAAGCAAAGGAGAAAAATCAAAGGACAAAGCCAAATTCTGATTATCACAGAGTGGGTGTATGGAAAGTTAAGGCAGAGATAAATGCCAAAGCTAGAGAAATACTTTTGGATAACTAGGAACAGCTTTTTACAGGAATCTTGAGCTGAAGGTAGTGTTCACATGTTTAGGAAACTAGCCTGGAAGTAGGGTCAGACATACCTGACTTGTAGCCTAACTGGTACATAATTCAGGCCTAGTATCCAATTCTTCATGGCTTTACCCTACAGACTGGCCAGCCAGCCTGCATGGACGCCTACCTATTGTCTGCCTCTGCTCCCAGAGTGGAGCTGAGTAGAAGCTCAGGCTTCTGGGTATCTATTGTTTTTTATCTGTATTTGCTTCTCTGGATTCCTGTTGACAACCCGGTTGAGTACCACAATGGATTTGTGTTTTAAGAAACCCTGACCTCTTTCCTTGACCCCAGGCTATTGTCCGGGCCCTTTGCATTGCTTCCAGCCTTATTTCTTTCAGTCTATACACACACGTGTTAATTAAGATGCAAGTGTTAATTACTTATTTATATATTTCTGTTCCTTACTTGGGTAAGCAATCATCCTCAAGAGGATAGATTAACTCAGCCTAAACCACCTCAGGATATTTGGATTTCTTTTCTTTTCTTTCTTTCTTTCTTTCTTTCTTTCTTTCTTTCTTTCTTTCTTTCGAGAGGGCAAGGGGCAGAGAGAGAGAGGGAGAGAAAGAATCCCAAGTAGGCTCCACACTGTTAGCACAGGGCCCTACATGGGGCTCAAACTCATGAACCATGTAATCAGGACCTGAGCTGAAATCAAGAGTTGGATTGATTACTTAACTGACTGAGCCACCCAGGCACGCCAGGATATTTGGATTTCTTACTTGTACTATCTTTCCCATCCCCTCCGCCTGTCCCATAAATTACTTCCTTCCCCTTTCCCCTGAGTTACTGAGAATATTCCTATTAAAGGGGATTCAGTGAAAATCATGGAGGCCTCCTTTTGCCTTCTACTACTAATTCTCTAATTCTGGGCTACATTTGGACGTTGAGAATCCTTTCTGACTAAATTTTCAAATTATGTTTCCTATATGTTATGAAACATAATTTTCCTCCAAACCTATGCTAATTATACTACTCTGGCCCTTCCTCCCTGAATACAAGAAACAAATCCAATTTTAGAGGAATAGGAACAAATGTATACAGCAGCTAATGGATATTATTTATTGCTTGGGCAATACGAAAATTACACGGTGTTGCATACTACAATAATACAAATTATAGCTTATTAGACACTGTGGAGGAGGGAAGATGTAGAGTTAGCACTCACTTTATAAGAATTTTATAAGAACTCAAGTTTCTAAACTTGATAAATTAGGAAGAAAGAATTTGGATTATAAAAGACTGACATGATTTTTGACAGAATTCACTGGAGTTCTTTTTTTTTTAATAAATCTTTTTAAACATTTATTTATTTTTGAGACAGAGAGAGACAGAGCATGAACAGGGGAGGGGCAGAGAGAGAGGGAGACACAGAATCTGAAGCAGGCTCCAGGCTCTGAGCCATCAGCCCAGAGCCCGACGTGGGGCTCGAACTCACGGATCGTGAGATCATGACCTGAGCCAAAGTCGGACGCTTAACTGACCAAGCCACCCAGGCGCCCCTCACTGGAGTTCTTTAACCCACCTAATGAATGTAAAATATGGAAATATGGATTTGATTTCCAAGTATCAAATATGGATTTGATTTCCAAGTAGTAAGTATCTTTTTCAGCAATACAACAATTGCAGAGAGAACATAAGCCACCTAAAACATTGTATAAACCATGAACAGAATTCCCTGAATATCAGATACACAATGAGAATTCAAAGTTATCATTAAATTTCATCAATTTCTTAGTCATATTGCATTTACTTTCAGAACAGAGACAACTATTTGATTTTTTTGTCTCCAATTGTCTTTTAGTTCTTTATAATAAGTGAAAATGCACACACACACACACACACACACAATTTTGTTTTATTTGCAGTCAGACTTATGACTATGGTTTAGCTAAAAGATTATCTCTTAGAGTAAAAAAAAACAAAACAAAAATAGAAACATCTAGAGACATATCTTAAAGAAACAGAAATTATGATAGAGTAAATTTAACTTTATACCTAGGGGTGTGTGTGTGTGTCTGTGTGTGTGTGTGTGTGTGTGTGTGTGTGTGTATAGTTAAATTCTGAATATAATATAATTAAATCACTTTTGCTATGGTTTTTGTTATTTACATAAACAAAAAAATCTGAAAAACAAATTTTACCTCCATCTCCTCGCAAAAACAAAATACAGCTCAGAACTGCATCCTAATGCATTTATTAAAAGAAGAAACTTTCATAATTTGAAGAACATTGGTGGTAATACTGAAATGATCAAAATGTTAAGTCAAAATTGTGATTGATATAAGGGTCCCTGGGTGGCTCCGTCAATTAAGTGTCTGACTTCAGCTCAGGTCATGATCGCACTTCACAAGTTCAAGCCCCGCATCAGGCTCTGTGCTGACAGCTCAGAGCCTGGGGCCTGCTTCAGATTCTGTGTCTCCCTCTCTCTCTGCCCCTCCCCTGCTCATGCTCTGTCTCTCTCAAAAATAAACATTAAAATTTTTTTTAAAATTGTGACTGATATAAATTTGCCTTCAGTAAGTAAATCATCAACATTTTGTCTTCTCATTATTATATTCTTAATTTGTTATATAAGTATAGGAAAAGTATTTAGACAGAATTATAAGAAGAGGCTTTATTTTAAGATTGATGCTGAAATGTGGATATATGCTTTGCAACAATAACACTGGAAATTTATTAGTATCAACATCTTTTTCCAACGTGTGAAGCAAGTTTGTGTATCATTTTCATGAAAAGATTTTTTTAAATGTTGATTCAAGAGAATGTTACTATTCATATAAAAACAAGCCTTGAATCAGTGACTGTAATTACAGTAAGTGTATTTTTGTATTATTTTTGTTTGTTTCAATGGTCTTCATTATATATATGGTTTGTGTACTAATTACTACAAGTTTTCTATAGGCTTTGTTAGTTTGGGAGATGTTTGCTTTTAATTAAATAATCTTGTTTCATTCACCCAAGACCTGTACCTGAAGACCTAATATAATCTTATCATGGGTAGTAAATAATCTTCACAGTCTGTTTTTAAAAGTCTGGCACTATTTGAGACACTTTATATAATTCTGGAGCCTCTCAGTCTTTTAGCTGTCCAGGGATCTATATAATCAGATGAACGCAGGAATTCTTTACATATGTTGTGTCTAAGGACACCCTTTTTCCTATGCAAACCCAGGATTATGTTTCTTCACATTTGTGCAATTGATTTCTCATCAGTAGATCTCTGAGGGTGATGGTATTTTTATACCCATTATACAGATGATTAGCTAGGACTCAGAAGGGTTGAATGATTCACACAGCTAGCAAACTGCAGAGCGTGGGCTTGGATTTATACCTTTCATGGTTAAGTTCAGTCTCTTTCTCCTTTACTCTGTGTTGAATATCTAGTATTGACTACTCCATTGCCCCACTCAGAGATTTCATTATGAGTCATAAATATGGATTTCTCTTGCCTTATGTTACTTGGACAAATCAAGATACTGAGTAAACCCATTCTGACAGGGCATGAATGGCAGAAAGCACATCTATTGCTAAACTCACTCATAAATATGTCTCAGCTTATATATGGATAAATATTTAACCAAATAAATTTCAAAATCATATTGCATTTTGAAAATGCTAGTTTTCTATTTAATTCAGTGAACATTTTTTATTTTTTTAATGTTTATGTATTTATTTTGAGAGAGAGCACGTGTGAGCGGGGAGGGGCAGACAGAGAGGGAGAGAGAGATAATCTTAGTCAGGCTCGATGCTATCAGCACAGGGCCCAATATGGGACCCACCCCATGAACTGTGACCTAAGCCAAAATCTAGAGTCAGATTAGTAAGTGACTGAGCTACCCAGGTACCCCAATTCAGTGCGCATTTATTGAGTACCTCCTGTGTGCTGGAGATACTAAAATGATTTTTCATAGAAGTCTTTTAAAAAATAACTCTACAGTATAAAGAACACATATGAATGGCCAATAAGCACATAAAAACATATTCAACATCATTATCTGTCAGAAAATTGTATATTAAAACCATGATGAGATACACTTCACACTTGCTGGAAATGTTAGAACTGACACTGGAAATATTGGTGAGATTATGGATGAACATGTACTCTAATACATCCAACAACTATGGAAAACTATTTGGCAGTTTCTTCGAAAATTAAACACACAACTACACTCTAAGGAAGAAATTCCACTTCTCGGTTTTTATCTAAGAGCAATAACATATGTTCACAAGAAGATTTGGATAAGAATGTTTTTAAAAGTTCTCATCAGAAGAAAAAATTGTGTGGTGATGGCAGTTAACTAAACTTATGTGGTAATCATTTCACAATATAGACAAATATTAAATCATTATGCTGTACATATGAAACTAATACAATATATGTTGATTATATATCAATAAGGAATAATATTTTAACAAATTTATTTATAATAAACCAAACCAGGAAACAAATGTCCATCAGTGGAAGCTATATTCATACATCAGAATACTACACAATAATAAAAAAAGAAGGGAATACTGATAACACTCAGTAAGATTAATGAGTTTCACAAAACTGAAGAACTAAAGAAGCTAGACATGAACGATTACATGTTGTATGATTTTAATATATGAAGGTCAGAACAGACAAAACTAACATACAGGGATAGAAAACAGAATGGTGACTGCTTGTGGTAGGTGGGGGTGAAGTGACTAAAAAGGGACATGAAGAAACTTTCTGGGATGATGGAAGTGGCTATACAGTAGTCCCCCCCTTATCCATGGTTTCGCTTTTTGCAGTTTCAGTTACCCACAGTCTGGAAACAGATGAGCTTCCTTCTGGTAAATCATCAGAAGGTCAATAGTAGTCTAATGCTTCATCACAATGTCTACCTCATTCACCTCACTTCACCTCATCTCATAGACATTTTATCATCTCGCATCATCACAGGAAGGATGAGTATTGTATAAAATTATTTTGAGAGAGAGACCACCTTCTCATAACTTTTATTACAGTATATTGTTATAATTGTTTTATTTTATTAATACTTACTGCTGCTAATATCTCACTGTACCTAATTTATAAATTAAACTTTATCATAAGTAAGTATGCATTGAAAAAAAACAGTATGCACAGGGTTCAGTATTATTTGCAGCTTCAGGAATCTACCTGATGTCTTGGAACATATCCCCTAGAGATAAGAGGTTAAGTACTGTATATTGACTTTTGCATTGACTATGTACATATACACACTTGACAAAACTTGTCAAATTGGTCACTTAAGATCTGCATGTTTGCTCTACGTAAATTGAACCTCAAATTTTTTTTAAAAAAAAGAAAATTTGTGGTAGATCTCTTGTAAAGACAAACAGAGAGGGAGGAAGGCAAACCACAAGAGACTCTTAAATACAGAAAACAAACTGAGGGTAGACAGGGGATGGGAGAGGAGGAAAATGGGTGATGGACACTGAGGAGGGCAGCTGTTGGAATGAGCAATGGCTACTGTATATAAGCCAATTTGACAATAAATTACATTAAAAAAATCTCTTGTAGAGAAAACAATCTGTTTGTAAGCAACTTCCACCTTTTTTGTTTATGTTAATAATTAATTTTAAAATTTAATGTTTTCTTAAAGTAAGGGATACCAAGCAGACAAGTCTGGTTGAGCCCTAATGGACACAGATTTTCAATCTATCCCTCTACACTCTAAAGTTCAAGCTCAGAATAGATTTTACTCATTCATCTACAAACGCATTCATACATTTATTTTGACAAATGAGAAATAACCTATGAGTGGAGACTGCCATTTTCCAGCAAATTGAAAATAACATGTGTTAAAGACTAGCACTGGCTTTAAGCTATGATTTCTAACCACTCCTTCAGGATATTGAACTTATTTGCCAACTCTTTCCAGGCATGAAAAGTTTGAAAAGAACCCTAGGATTCTGTGTTTATGGAAGTGCCAGATTGTGACAAGTACACAGCTCCCAAGCACTACGCAATATACACCTCAATCATCCAGAGGGGCAAAGCGAGCTTCCTGTGTGGACCCCAGCACCCCCCTGCAGGTGACTTAAGAGGGCCTCAGCCACAGTGTTTGTGGAGAGGGCTGTGCTAGTTTCCAGGAATATTCAATCTGTGGCCTCTGTGCACAGCCTGCCAAAAGCACTGCGATTGGTTGTGCCAATTGTGTTGGTGTTTTATGGCTCTGTTTGTCTTTAATGATCTGTAGCTTCTCTCACCATGAAAGCTTCTGAATCTTGGCTCCTTCCCAACTGCTCTATTGATCTGAAATTTGGCCAGCAAGCAAAATCTTTTGTTTGTTTTTGGGATTATTTTTATTATCTGGCTCCAGACAGGGAGCACAGAATGGGGTGGAGACTTCACAGAAATGAGGACATCTACTCCTTTGGTAGCACTCCTGAGGGCCTAAGACCAGTCCTCTGGTGCTATAAAAGAACACTGTTCAAAGCTGTAAAGAGAATTCACATTTGCATTGTATTGATGGCAACAACAGCTTGTTAGGCCCCCATCTGTCAGAGCAGAAGGTATTCTGCAGTTCAGAGAGTCAGGGCTCTGGGGCACTTCTTTCCAGAGTGATCTACTGCAAAACAACAGACACCAGTTTAGAGAGGACGAGTTTACACATAGGTGGAGTAATAACTCCCTATATGTTATGATTTTAGGGCTGGGAACCAACCCAGATCCTGATTTATTTAAGCTCACTACAGTTTTAAATTCTGCTAAACCCGTGTTTCCAAAACTGGGTGCCCTCAGCACCCTACCAACTCTAAATGAGAAAAGCAAGTCTTCAAAAATTTTTGTGGTCAGTTATTTTGGGGGAAAATCAACATATAATATTCATTTCTTAAAGATTTGTAACTCCTATTTACACACTAAAAACTGTGGGGAAAAAATCCCAAGAAAAAGATCTGTTTTTCTTTCTTTCAACCAGCACTTCCAAAATTTCTTGATCATGGGGGCCCCATTTAGAAGAGGTTTTATACAATATATCTCAGATTGGAAGATAAGAACTTTCCATGGAAAACCTTTTAGAAGAGACATTGAATGAAACATACATTAAGGTATAAATGATGACTATAGGCCTTCCCTAGAGATAGATTTTGAGGGGACAGGAATGTATGGGTATATGTGTGTGTATTTACGTGTGTGTGTGTGTTTCCATGTATGTGCGAGTGTTAGAGTTAACTGTCCAAGAAATCTGTTATCCTCTTCTTTAATTATAGAGTCATAGCTAGGAAGCAGCTTCACAGCTAAGGACGACATTTTCTAGCTTCCCCTACAGCTGGATATGGCCATATGATTAATATTTGCCAACCGGATATGAGCAGAATTGAGGTATATAACTTCTGGCTAAGGCTTCTACCACAGAATACAGATGACACCAAGTCCTCTAGGGCCACAGTGTATTAGTATGACTCTTAAATCAAATCTAGAGGACAACCATTTTGATAAACAGAAACAAAGACTTGCACTACTACACGAATGAGAAATGAACTCTTATATTGAGAAATATTTTAGGATCCATTTGTTATAGTGCTTCAGTCTAACCTCATTAATATTCTATTGGGAGAGGAGATGGTGAGCAATAACATTTGGGAAGATATTGGGAACGAATGAAGAGAATCATTTAAGAGCATCACACACCTGAGGGACTTAAGCAGTAAGTATCTGCAGAGAAGACAGCCAGGGTCTGATGGTCCTACATTTAATTTTGCTTTTCTCACTCTATGTAAGTAACTTAGAGCACCTGCACTGGAAATAAACAAACCCACTTTCAATATTTGCCTCAGCCACTTACTAGTATGTCTTTCTCCTTTGCCAAGTCTCAAGTTTCCACACGGTAAAAAAAATGGATAATGATTTTCAACTCACACAATTATTTTAAGAACTACATGAGAAGAGATATGCAGTACATATGTGTACTGCACACATATACACATGTGTATTTAGAAACATGCACACAAAGTGGTAGTCATTAATGCTAATCACAAATATTTTTATGTGTCTTCCTCCTGGGCACATATTATGATTTCATGTCCCTATGTCCTTGAAATCAGGAGCTGTCATATGACCTTCTAGGCCAAAGTTTTACAAACCAGTACACACTTTTCATGTTTCCCGTTTCCTACCTCAGCAATTAAAAAGTGCAGAGGTGAATTGATCCCCTTTCCCCTGGTACTTGGAAGAGAACAAGGACAACTGGAGACCTGGGGACTCCAGAGTACCCACATGAGCACACAGCATGAGTAAAAAATAAACCATTGTGGTGTAATGTGGCCTAATGTGGCCTTCACTGAATGGCTTAGATACTGGTTGCCAGCACTACCGCTGTGCCATAACATGAACCTAAACCGTACTCAAATACTGTTTTTGCTTACCGTTCAGTTGACAGTCAGTAAGTAAACTATTATTGCAGGCTGGAAAGCTGGAGACCCATGTTATGAAGTCACAAACTATTTATTAAACCTGTTGCTGCAATGATTTAAAAGGTAAACAAGTACCTAATGAACTTGGGAGTTCTGGGAGAAGAGACTGGAAAAGCATGTCAGTGTATGTTAGAGTTAATCATGGTTGCATTTGACAAGGCATTACAAAACCCAGATAAGCACAACAAAGCATTGGCTGGCTTGCAAGCAAGAATGAAAGGGGTTAGAGGGAGCCCAGATGAGTATTTTCATAAGGTTAGAAAGATAAGTGCTTTTCAACCCTCATGGTAACAGATAAAACTGAGGAAGCTTTTGGGTAACAAACGCCTATTAAAATTAAGCCTTGTGAGGAGGATCAAATCAAGGATATGGTTCTCACACCCATGAATTAAATTAATCTCAAAGCAAAGACCCAATTACAATACTGGCAACTGGTAAATCCCTTTAATTGGAGAAAAAAACATTGATTAGAGAAAAGAGATTAAAAATCACTATGTGTTTAAACAGAGTGAGACACATGGTGTGGGGACATGGAGAAAGTAAAAAATACGGAGAAATAACAATAATTATGTTAAAAAAACAGAACAATGGATGTGATCATTTGCATATACATCTACTGTTATAAATAAGGAGCATTTTTTTTTGAGGAATTCATACTATCAAAAAGACTATCAGGCTATATTAAAAGGGAATCTGACATATGATGACTACTGACTTTCCAACCTCCAAGCTAAAATTTTCAACACTTATTTCAGAGGGGACCAAGAGGGTTAACAGAGAAGGCAAAGCATACAAGGCAGGGATAAAGGCCACTGAGAACACTGAGCATCACTTGGATATCCTGGCCGTTAAGTCTGATGTCTTGATTGGATGGAAGAGATATACTGAATTGAGTATCTGTACTCAGTGGTTATCACAAGGATTACAGTAGTCATTACCACTGTTCACGATTTTTCTATTTCTCTTCCATTTAGACATATGGTAAGTTAAAATATTTCTGACCTCTTCGATCTGAGGGTGTCCACATGATTTGCTTTGGCAAATAAAATGGGAGTGGACACGACTACAGTGCCAACTCCCAGGGGAAACATAGAGAACTGGCTGATGACTTTGCCATATTTCTTTTTCCTACTTGGCAATAGCAGTAACACAGAGATGTAACTTCCCTCAGTTTGGGCCCTTACATGAGGATACCTTAGAAGCCTGCCATGGACATGAAGATTGACAAATAAACCACTGCAGTTTTGAGCCAGTAAGATTTTGGAGTTGTCTGTTACTGCAGCATAGTTATTCAATTTTGACAGAGAGAAATCAAAACCAGTTTTACAGGGATAGTTAATGTTATAGTAGGTTCAATCAGAAAAAGATGCAAAAATGATGTTTAGGGGCAGTGTTTCTTTAACCATGGATTGTGGCTTGTTTATTAGTGAGCTGTAAAATCAATTTGGTGGGTTTAGGGTGTAGCCTTTTCTAGAACAGAATAGAAAATATCATATAGTAAAGATTAAAGTATGATCTGTGTGTGTGTGTGTGTGTGTGTGTATAAAAGAGAAGCAGAGGTCGATATAAAGTATATTTCTTAGTGTGACTCGCCATTAAAAGTTTGAGAGTTACTGATAAAACCTAATTAATTGGAACACTTGAATGACTGAATTTAGATATGAAAGGCCATCCCCAAAGGGTTTGTGGTCTGTTAACGTCAAAGTGCTCATTTCTCAAACTTTTCCTGTTCAAACATTTGTTCACAGAATTCAATGAAGAGCTTATCAACTTTTTTATTGAGTTCAGATGAAATTGATAAAACAATATTGATAATATATGAAAAGCTATGTCAAATAGCAGCTATAAGGAATAATAAAGATTAGTATATATTGTCCTGATTAAAACAAAACAAAACAACACAGGATAAAGTCGTTGACACCTATGAGCCAGTGAGTTTGGTATTGTGACAGAGAATATCATAAAATGATATATCTAAAAAGATTTAAAGAAGTGACAGCATGAATATTTTGATTAAGTTATGTCAGGTGAATATATTACTTATAACGGTATTTCTAGATATTGGCTCAGAGTTACATTAAAGACTATATCAGGATGTCAGAAACTCATTTGATAGAACTTCTTAAAATATATTTGAAAAAAATGAAGAAATTTGGGCCTGTAGTTGTACTATTGGGTAGATTCATCATTTCTGTAATGATGATTTATAAAGAGTATTGCTAATAAATCCACTAATTTGGAGGGAGATGCCTAAGGACATGTTAATGACCTCTGTCCTCACCTCTTTCCTACTCAAATATATGTTCACTGTCTTCAGTGAAGAGTTTATCTAATTTTTAGGTGACATAAAACTGAGATGGATATTGAATAAAGTAGGTTAGAGGCTCAAGGTAAAGAATATCCCCCCAAAGGGTAGGGGCACTTGGGTGGCTCAGTCAGTTAAGCATCTGACTTCGGTTTGGGTAATGATCTCATAGTTTGTGTGTTCGAGCCCCGCGTCGGGCTCTGTACGGACAGCTCAGAGCCTGGAGACTGCTTCTGATTCTGTCTCCCTCTCTCCCTGTCTCTCCTCCATTCACGATCTGTCTCTTAATGTCTCAAAAATAAATAAACATTAAAAAAAAAGAACGTCCCCAAAAGGGTAGAGTTATGAGTCAAACCTAAAAAAAAAATCTAATAAGGATAATTATAAACTTAAAAACTTAGAGTTCAAAGGCACAGATGAACCCAGAATAGACAAAATTATAGATACAAACATATATTTCAAAGATAACATCAAATAGTAAGAGAAAACCCTTATATAGCACTTAGTGAAAAATACTTTTGTAACTAGTTTACTTATATTTACTCACCAAAACCATTCTATAATGTGTCATTTTTGTCCCCAGTTACTGATGGAAAAACTGAAGCACCTAAATTTAAAATAACTGAGCAGTACCACAGAGCTGATAAACCACAGAGACTGGATAAGAAAATAAGTAGTCTGGCTCCAGAATATATTCTATCCATCTATTGGATTCAACAGTGTGGTAAAACCACTTAGACCATGTAATGTGCTTTTGGGTTGATCTTATTCTACAGATCCAAACCAAGGCAGAGGCTATGCAATGATTAGTCTCTGAAATATTGTTCTCAATTATGGCCCACACTCCTTAAGAGAACAGTGGCAAACAAGTATGCTCAGAGAAGGACTGGGACTGGATAGAGTGTGTAATCAGAGGAAATAATCAATAGTCAAAAGAACTGTTAACATACCAATGATACTGAATCTGAAAATGAGAAAATATGGCGACTATAATAGCTATCTTAAAAGAGTGGAATCTATGTCACATAGAAAAGAGATTTGTTTCATTGTGCATGAATATAAGAACAAAGCCTTGATAGAGTTAATGAATGGTAAATCGTGGTTCAATATGTAAGTAATAATTTCCTAATAATTATAGTTATTTATGTAATAATACATGAAGAGAATCCCTTGTGAAATATGTTTTTAACGGCAGAGATGTTTATTAAAGGATACATAATAAGATATCAAGGATGTTATAAAATTTTTACATACATAATTGAAATCAGACTATATGGCCTCAAATTTTTGAGTCTACACTTCTATGAATTAAAAAAAAAAAAGAGGCAAAGTGGTGTCATTTTCCTTTAGCCAGAGACACACTGCATTTGACCTGAGTAGGGTTTATTGACTTGTTGCATTATTGACTCAATAAGACAGAGTTAGAAATGACTTGTTTTAGGATTTGTCTGAAGTTAGGTGATTTGGGGGAGGCTTTGAGGAACTGGGGCTTTATCCTGCATCAGACGCTAAGAGCAAGCAGAGGCAATTCTATGATTAGGTATCTTAACACCTCTTATCTAGAAGGTGAGAAGAATGGAATGAAACTAAAATTTTGATTGGTAGTAAAGCTGTAGACACTCATGTTAGCCAGGATATGATATTTGGTGTATTTCTGTGGTGGGAATAATATTTTGTTTTGTCTGTGTATATACAAGATTAGACAATGGTCTTGTTTTTGTCTTGATTTATTACAGTCACAGAATGGTCTGATTCTGGTACTCTGTAAAACTGTTTATGTTGAAGAGGAGAAGAGAAGCTTAACATGAATACTAGGACATTTCATCCCCAGCTGCCACACTGCCTGTGGCAGCATGTCCTTCATGACTTGAACTCCTGCCTGACAGGCCTACTTTGGTTCCAACTTCCATTGGGTAACTTTTCTCCAATAACATTCTCAAGAGCAGGGGCTATGCCTTATTGACCTGTATATGCCAAGAATAGAGCTTAAATACAGCAGGTGCACTATTATGACGATGATATTATACAGTATTTATTATTATGTACCTTAGAGTATATATGTTATAGAATATATATACACACTTTTTATTATATACCATTATATTATATTGTTACATTAAAATGTGGAAGTAATCTGAAGTCAGTGTTTGTATTCTGTAGCTTCCTTGACTGAATTAAGTAGAGCACTACTCCATTTAGGTGGAAGCAATGTGAATCTGAGAGGCTGAAATGGCTCTTTTTTGGTCAAATGATTTCCAAAAACTTTAGACATTATATAAGTCTGTACAGATAAGTCTCTTGATGTCAAATTCAGATTATTTCACTGACACATATGCAAAACATGACTGAAAAAAAGCATAGAAGGTATTGGGCTGTTTAAAATGCAAACCACACAATCAGATAGCAGCCCAGCAGGCATGTGAAAATCTGAAATTTTAACTATTCCCACTTCCTTTAATGAAAAGCCTTAGATGGACTTTTCATATTGGTTGGTTGCTCTCTCATTTTTTAAATATATTAATGTCCCTATACAGAGTGAGAGCTGTGAATGAGCCTTCTTATGCTATGCTCAAAATTTACTATCCATTCATGGAAGCCCTTTTATGTTTGTTTGTTTTACTACTGTTCGTTTACTTGTTGACAATCTAGGAAAAAGTACATGAAAAGGACAGGAATTTTCAATATCCCTAAAGAGGAGAGTAGTTAGAAACATCAAGAATGATATTTGAAAGTCTTCATGGATTGCTTAGCTTATTTGTCTGGCTTCCCTACAGTTCTAGTTGGCTCAGCTGGTTAGTACCCAGTGCTAAGAAAACCAAGCTTGTGGCTTTGATCCACTTTGAACTAGAAAGATTTTTGGAGATTGTTGAGATTAAAAAACTATTCTACTTCCAAAGGCTATGAAAGGACAAATTCTAAACATGTGGTAGACACCAGTGTGAGTGAAAGAGAGGGTTCTCAATGCAAACCAATCATTATTTCTGAAGACTGCACTCAGAGGTGGGCTGGTTAAAGGGTGTAAGGGGTATCAATGACCCTAGCTAGAGAGGTAGGAATAATAATAATAATAATAATAATAATAATAATAATAATAGTAATAATAGAATGGGGCCACAGATTTCCTTATACTACAACCTAGAAGTATAGAAAAAAA